>NC_089794.1:21992602-22007602 GCF_040412425.1 Macrobrachium rosenbergii
TTTCCATTCCTGTTCCTCTGCTGGACGAATTTATAATAATAATAATAATAATAATAATAATAATAATAATAATAATAATAATAATAATAATAAAGCTATGGAATATCAGATGCATTAAAGTATTGTAGACTTTCCAACATACGAATGAACATTGTTGCAGTTACAAAAAAAAAAAATAAAAAATAATGTTTCAAGGGAATGAATTCAGAAGAAAAAACCCGATTACAAAAGAGGCCGCACTTGGAAAAGACTCCTATGAACTAACCTGATTAAAAAAAGAGGCTGTATTTAGAAATTCTAACGGAATGAATTCACGTCACCTAACCTGATTACAAAAGAGCTTAAATTAAAAAAAAAAAAAAAATCAAACTCGAGACAAAGAAAACTCAATCTCCAAAGGTCATATCAGCGGCCTCAGTGGAATAGAGAACGAGGCTCAAATGGGCAAATGCCCCGAAATATGGATGGGTGGGGATCAAACGGGGTGGGCGCAAAAACCTACATTTTGCATGGGCGCGTTTTATTCAACGTGATTTTAAAGCTGTTGATGGAGAGAGAGAGAGAGAAGACATGGGCGCGTTTTATTCAACGTGATTTCAAAGCTGTTGTGTGTGAGAGAGAGAGAGAGAGAGAGAGAGAGAGAGAGAGAGAGAGAGAGAGAGAGAGAGAGAGAGAGAGAGAATACTTTCATTTTACTACTTTTACATATTTTGAAGCTGTAAATAGGTCAGAAGCAGAGAGAGAGAGAGAGAGAGAGAGAGAGAGAGAGAGAGAGAGAGAGAGAGAGAATCACGCTATGATTTTAATAATATTTTTACACATTTTTACCAATAAATATACGAAACAAACACAAACAGCGAGAGAGAGAGAGAGAGAGAGAGAGAGAGAGAGAGAGAGAGAGAGAGAGAGAGGATTACTCTTAGATTCTAATAATACTTTTACACATTTCAGCCATACAGAGAGAGAGAGAGAGAGAGAGAGAGAGAGAGAGAGAGAGAGAGAGAGAGGCCAAAAAACACACCACACTTCGACTCAAACCACATTTTTACCCATCTTCATATCACAGAAGCTCTAATGGAATTATTCCGACCAAAACGATGCGTTAAAGACTTCACTGGCCGAATGTAACACAAAATAGATCTGGCCATTTCCAAAATTTCGGGAAAAAATGGGAGAATGTTCAACAACATCCATTAGGATGAAAAAAAAAAAATAGATGGCGATGTGGGAACGTTTGAATTATTGAAAAGCGAAGCTGTAACATCAGCAGAACTCTAGCCAAACGGAATCTTTTTATTCAGGAATGGACGCAAAATATTACTTTTAATTTTTTATCTTTTTTTTTTTTTAGTTATTGCACACTCCAGCCACAGTTTTATCATGCTTGGCTTTCCCGCATGCTGGCCAGGGTATCCTGTATTGTGGGTATTGTAGCCTAAATGCTTACATATCTTATTATAAGAAAACCTTGAATATATTTCGAAAAACTTTAATATATTTTCTCTATCTGGGAATGTTTGCTGAAAACTAAACACACACACAAACACACACACATGAGTTTGGGAATGTTTCAGCCATTCCTGTTTACGAATGTTGATATTTACGTAAGTGAAAAATAATGAAAAATCTGTTTGGTAAAATGCTGTTAAGTTTGGTACAATTTTTTTTCTTCTGCGGTCCAAAATTGATGATAACTTTTAAAATATTTCCCATTTACTGTTCACGTATGACTCAACACACACACACACATACACGGATTTATTAATATTTCAGCCATTCCTATTTACGAATATTGATACTCAAGTCGAAGAGAATTAACAATTCTTATTGGCAAAATTCCTCTCTTCAATTTGGTACCAATTTGCGGCCCAAAATTGATGATAAATTTAAAGATATACCGAATCTATTTATACTTTTTTCGTGTAAATTCTTGCAGTCACCTCCCCCTTAACCCACAACCCATATCTACCCCACCCCCCCAGGGCTCTACCCAACCTCCCAATAGGGCCAACTGCCCCGCCTCAACAGCGACCTACAACGAGCCACTCTCGACTTTACGTCGAGGGAGAATAACGGCTCAGTCCTCAACTGCGACCCATAACGAGGCACTCTCGACTCCATGTCAAGGGAGAATAAAGGCGGAAATCATACCACCATTCTTTCCCGCGAGCCTCGGCATAATTAGTTCCTCAAGTCTCCAGTCTTAAGAATCAGGTAATTCATAAATATAACAAAAATTATTTTTCTTATGTATTTTTCACCTGTCTCAAGTTATATTAATGGCACTAATTACCTGTGTTTCCTTCCGACGAGGTGGAGCTCTGCATGGGATGTCACGTGGAGCTGGAAAGATAAGATAAGAAAGCGTTAAGATATTACAGAGGATTATCTTCAAGATAAAGCTTAACGCGTGGGTTGTACGTTAGGTATGTCATGACTGGGAATTCAACTTGGAGTTTTATTTATTCAGTGCTTAGTTCTGCCAAGGGTATTACTGCTAAGCAAATGCAGGAATACACATACTTATATATATATATATATATATATATATATATATATATATATATATATATATATATATATATATATATGTATATATATATATATATATATATATTACTGCAGCATCCGTTATGCCTTCTGTAGAGAGAGAGAGAGAGAGAGAGAGAGAGAGAGAGAGAGAGAGAGAGAGAGAGAGAGAGAGTATTCTGTTGAAAGGTGAATGTTACATTGCGTGCAAATCATGAGTTTTTGTCAAAAGTTATTGTGTATGAAATATACAAATCACTATGGAAATCTCTCTCTCTCTCTCTCTCTCTCTCTCTCTCTCTCTGGGATTTTATGCATAGACAGATAAATAGATAAGTAGATATTCCCTTAAAAAAAATAATCATTGTGCAAACTGATAACATCCTTTGCAGAAAAACCTTCTCTCTCTCTCTCTCTCTCTCTCTCTCCCTCTCTCTCTCTCTCTCTCTCTCTCTCTCTCTCTCTCCTCTCTCTCTCTCTCTCTCTCTCTCTCTCTCTCTCTCTCTCTCTCTCCTTCCCTTCCCCAGAAGGAGCTGATAATAACTTCTGCAAATTATTTCTTCGCCAAGACATGGAGGACTCTCTCTCTCTCTCTCTCTCTCTCTCTCTCTCTCTCTCTCTCTCTCTCTCTCTCTAAGCATCACGCCACCTTTTCTCCCAAGGAGAAAACCGCCTCCCTAATTGGTGATTGCAGCCGGGACGTTCATGGAGTTCTCCCGAAATTTATTTCCGCCCCCCTTCCCTCCCTCCCTCCAAAACCTTCTCCCTCCCTCCCTCCCTCCCTCTCCCTCCCTTCCACGGGAAAAAATGGAAAAAGGTACAACATCCTTTCTTTCCTTTTCTGTTAAAATCTTGCCGAAGGGATTTTTTTTTTTTTTTTTTTGGTGTGGGGGGGTGTTGTTCATCCCGGGCGGAGCAATTAGTGGATGAATATGACAGGTGCTATGTTTCTCTCTCTCTCTCTCTCTCTCTCTCTCTCTCTCTCTCTCTCTCTCTCTCTCTCTCTCAGGTTTCGTCGTTAGTTTCGTCTTTATAAACTTTTTAATCGCTCTCTCCCTCTCTCCATAGTTTTCTCTCTCTCTCTCTCTCTTTTTGACAAGTTCCTCCTCTATAACCTCTCTCTCTCTCTCTCTCTCTCTCTCTCTCTCTCTCTCTCTCTCTCTGCCAAGTTCCTTGTTCATAATCTCTTGCTAAACGTACGAACCATTTGCTACTCTCAGAGAGAGAGAGAGAGAGAGAGAGAGAGAGAGAGAGAGAGAGAGAGAGAGAGAGAGAGAGAGAGAGAGAGGCTGGAAGGAAGCAAAGCAGACTCCCCATCTCCTCTAACACGCAAAAGGGGAGGATTACAGGAGATCCAGAAATCCAATACGATCACATATTGGACCGAATGAGCTTCCGTTACAGACACACACACACACAAACACAAACGTACACACACACACACACAAAAACACACACATAAACGTACACACACGCACAGACACATTTTTTAGTTTTAGTTATTTTAATTTTTTTCTAAAAAAAATTATTATTATATACTTTTACTTTATATCTGTTTTTATTATTCTTGTTATTTCTTATTAACTTTATGCTCATTATTACCAATTTTTTTATTATATATATATATATGCATATATATATATATATATATATATATATATATATATATATATATATATATATATATATATATATATATATATATATATATATATATATATATAAACACTCATACAAAACCTAACGAAATCGAACACACGTCTCGAAACAGTCTCGAGAGACATCTCTCGCCTCTCCTTCAGGGTGGACTGTTACAAAATTACCCATCTCGAGGAGTAGAGAGGAACGAGACATGTCAAAATTCTTCGGCGAATGTAAACGCTGTCTCGAACTTGCTACAACTTTCCGCATATCTTTCTGGTTGCGTTCACTCTCCCGTCGGGGCCGAGAGCGGAAAACAGTTATCTGTGCTCTCGTAAGGTCCTGAGAGTACGTTCAGCTGTAGTGGGGCAGAGTTATAAGTAAGAATTGGGGGGTTGGGTTAGAAGAAATTTATAGCCACCCCATAAACTGCCAATTATGATAGACTGAGTGTGTATGATTAATGGTTTGTTCAAATGATTGACAAATTTCCAGTGTTTTCCATTCTCTAGGGACCCCCCATAAACTGTCAATCATGATTGAATTGGTACGACGTATGGTTTGCTCAAATGACTGAGTAATTGCCAACAAGGTTTGCTTTTTTAGGGACCCCCCATAAACTGTCAATCATGACTGAATTGGTACGACATGTGGTTTGCTCAAATGACTGAGTAATTGCCAACAAGGTTTGATTTTTTTAGGGTCCCCAAAACTGTCAATCATGATTGAATTGGTATGACACATAGTTTGCTCGAATGACTGAGTAATTGCCAACAAGGTTTGAATTTTTTAAGCTCAGTCATGGTAGTCACACAATCCTGAATGACAGTTTAAACCTGATGCCAGAAAACGATATAGGCTACTACTGTTTGCAGCAGCAGCCTGCCTAGTGTTGCTAAAAGTGCTGTCCTGAAGTGGAAAACTGCAGTATCTGCAAAAATACAAAACTGAGAAAAATGATTGATACTGCAGTTTTCCCTTGCCTTACTACTGATTTTGCAGATACTGCAAATGGGACCCCCTTAATAAAGCACTGAAGAATCATTCTCAAACTGCAGTAACTTGTGTATTAGCGTTTCACGATCCCACTAAGTGGCATATCTCAATTTCGAAAATTTTGCAGACACTGCGGTTTTACATTTTAGGGCAGAGTGGCTGACTGTGTAGGGGTACAAAGGGCAGTAAGTTTGCGAAAAGAAAGTATAATTCAAAAACCTTAGGAGGAAACAGGAGAGGAAGACCTTGAGAGTGCAAGAAGATATACCAAGAGCACTCTTAGAATCCAATGACCCCCTGGGAACATAAATCATGATAAAAGGTGAGTGGCGCATTGTGTATGGAGTAGGTCGACGCCCTGCCGATCAGGGATCAGTGCAAGTGTACGAAACTGTCAATAATGTTGAAGTTTTTCCCAACCAGTTAAAAATAAGTCACTCCTTAAATAAACAAAAGAAAAAGAATTCTCTTCAGAGCAGCGTGGAAGTGACACAGGGCCTTTGACAGCTCGGATGAAAAATGTGGGGAAAAAAATCACCTGGTGAGAGAGAGAGAGAGAGAGAGAGAGAGAGAGAGAGAGAGAGAGAGAGAGAGAGAGGTAAGTTGGTATCTCGGAGACAGGACATCTGTCATCGTCTGCTGCGATAAGCACCTGCGGAAAAAATGGACTGAGAGAGAGAGAGAGAGAGAGAGAGAGAGAGAGAGAGAGAGAGAGAGAGAGAGAGAGAGAGAGAGAGGGAGAAACCTAAGGGTGAAATGTATTGGTTCTTGATCGATTTTCCTGAGGAAAAATTGACTTTGTGTGTGTGTGAGAGAGAGAGAGAGAGAGAGAGAGAGGCCTTAGGGTGAGACGTATTGTTTCTGGATCGATTCTCCTGAGGAAAAAATTGACTTTGAGAGAGAGAGAGAGAGAGAGAGAGAGAGAGAGAGAGAGAGAGAGAGAGAGAAGAAAAAAACTTTCGCTTCCAAACCCCTACAAATTCTGGACCCGCAAATATTTCCCGCGAATATAAACATTCGCGTATTGGGTAACGAATTTTCGCGATGAATCACTGCGAATAAAACCTTTGGAAAAAAAAAAGTTAAAAACAAAATCAGGCTCCGACTTAAAATATAAATTCTAATCCATTTGCCTTAACGGGAGTTCGTTTACGCAGCGGAGAGGAAATACGAAAAATATATTTATCTGTGTCAATAAATCAAGTTATTCGATGATGGACGCTTTCGGGAATCAAGTTGCCAATTCATTTTATATGGAGTGGTTTTGGGTAGGGATTGCTCAAAAGAGGTGGTAATAGACTTCCGATTCTTTGTAGAAGAGTTTTCATATTCGTATGAAGAGTTTTCATATTCGTATATATATATAGGTGTGTGTGTGTATATGTATGTATATATATATATATATATATATATATATATATATATATATATATATATTATATAGAAATCATCAACACACAATCACGTGTGAACAGAAATAAATTTCTGACTCACGTCGGGATCGAACCAGGTCTCTCAGGTGGAAAGCAAGGGCGTTATCCACTGGGCCACACAAGTCTAAAAGAAGTTGGAACCTGAGAGCAACTGCACCAAAAAGAATTACCTGGGCAAGCTAACTGCTTGCATACCAGCGAGTTTTCCCAACTTCCCGACTCAGCAATGACCCAATAGACAACATTTCATTCGAATTATCCCCTTCTGGTGCTGAGTCGGGAAGTTGGGGAAAACTCGCTGGTATGCAAGCAGTTAGCTTGCCCAGGTAATTCCTTGGTGCAGTTGCTCTCAGGTTCCAACTTCTTTAGACTTGTGTGGCCCAGTGGATAACGCCCTTGCTTTCCACCTGAGAGACCTGGGTTCGATCCCGACGTGAGTCAGAAATTTATTTCTGTTCCACACGTGATTGTGTGTTGATGATTTCTATCTTATTCACTCAGAAGGATAATTCGAATGAAATGTTGTCTATTGGGTCATTGCTGAGTCGGGAAGTTGGGGAAAACTCGCTGGTATGCAAGCAGTTAGCTTGCCCAGGTAATTCCTTGGGTGCAGTTGCTCTCAGGTTCCAACTTCTTTTAGACTTGTGTGGCCCAGTGGATAACGCCCTTGCTTTCCACCTGAGAGACCTGGGTTCGATCCCGACGTGAGTCAGAAATTTATTTCTGTTCCACACGTGATTGTGTGTTGATGATTTCTATCTTATTCACTCAGAAGGGATAATTCGAATGAAATGTTGTCTATTGGGTCATTGCTGAGTCAGGAAGTTGGGGAAAACTCGCTGGTATGCAAGCAGTTAGCTTGCCCAGGTATTTCCTTGGGTGCAGTTGCTCTCAGGTTCCAACTTCTTTTAGACTTGTGTGGCCCAGTGGATAACGCCCTTGCTTTCCACCTGAGAGACCTGGGTTCGATCCCGACGTGAGTCAGAAATTTATTTATATATATATATATATATATATATATATATATATATATATATATATATATATATACACATTCAGCGATTAAGAAAATTAAAGCGAAATTGTCAACTGGAGTGACGTAACGGCTGACCTATGGACCTTCCGTAACTTTTTGTCATTCACTATTCGCCTGAGGAGAGAGACGGGTTGGTCTCTGAAATATAGCCTTTATTTTCCACATTTTGGCGTTTTTATCGGCTCCTTATATTTGATGGAGTTCTGTTTTAACAGAAAATTTTTCACAGCCATATATATATGTATATGTACGTATATGTATATATGTATGTGTATATATATATATATATATATATATATATATATATATATATATATACATGTGTGTGTGTGTGTGTGTGTGTAAGGGCTTTACCAGCCTTGTACAATAGAATGTACAGTCAAAAAAAAGGGAACATGTGTGACTGGCTATGAGACGCAGCGAGTTCTGCTCACAATCTGGGGAACAGCGTTCGAGTCTGAGACCAGACTATTGCCTTTAGCAGTGATTTAGGTACCTAAGTGTGGGTCGCAGTTAGGGTGGAAAGAGAGAGAGAGAGAGAGAGAGAGAGAGAGAGAGAGAGAGAGAGAGAGAGAGAGAGAGAGAGAGAGAGAGAAATAAGAACAAAATTTATACCATTAAGGTGGCGACAGTCATCAACCAGTCGCACCGGGATGAAACCATTCTCTCTCTCTCTCTCTCTCTCTCTCTCTCTCTCTCTCTCACCTTCATGTTTGCGATATTTCAACACAGCAACAACAAGAACTATCAAATAAATCGGAAATAACAGCGCCCGAAATTTAGTCCCCCCCTCTCTCTCTCTCTCTCTCTCTCTCTCTCTCTCTCTCGTTCTTTGTCCAAACCTCCTGAAGCAAGAAATCGAGAATTCCCCAACACAAAGGAACCAGCGCGAACAAAACTGTTCCACGACAAACGAACGCTAGGCCTAAATATAGCACTTGGTACAAACGCCACACAAGGGAAAAATAGGACAGTAGCATCGGCGCTTCGAATCGACGGCGCATGCGCGGGAAATTCGGAGCGGAGCTGCCTACGAAAACATAGGAATTAATTAGCATTTAAATACTGTTCGCTGGGGGAGATGCAGTTTGGGATACTCGGATGAGAGAGAGAGAGAGAGAGAGAGAGAGAGAGAGAGAGAGAGAGAGAGAGAGAGAGTACCTTTATCAATGGTTTCATCACCATGGGTTGAGGATTATGTTACACTTTTTAACCTGTTGCTGTCTGTATTTTTCATCTCTCTCTCTCTCTCTCTCTCTCTCTCTCTCTCTCTCTCTCTCTCTTCTCTCTCTCTCTCTTTAGCTGCGACCTACAACAGTAGACTATCGTTTACGCACATAATTCACTACTTAGGTCAGCAGAGGCATACTAGATTTCAGGGAAGAGAGAGAGAGAGAGAGAGAGAGAGAGAGAGAGAGAGAGAGAGAGAGAGAGTATAAATATATATAAATATGTGTAATTTACAGATATATATATATATACATATATACATGAGTATATATACAATTAACCACAGGTGAAGAAATATAATAATAATAATAATAATAATAATAATAATAATAATAATAATAATAATAATAATAACAGACCAGACGTGACGCTGATTGACAAAACCAAGAAGAAAGTATCACTCACCGAAGTGGCAATACCATGGGACGCCAGAGTAGATGAGAAAGAAAGAGAAAAAGTTGATAAGTACCAAGACCCGAAAATCGAAACAAGAAGGATATGGAATATGCCAGTGGAAATTGTACCCATAATCGTAGGAACACTGGGCACGGTCCCAAGACCCCTGAGAAGGAATCTGGGTAAACTAGATGCCGAAGTAGCTCCAGGACTCACGCAGAAGAGTGTGCTACTAGAAAAGTGATGAACCCCCCACAAAAAAAAAATTAATAAAATAAATAAAATAATTATTTTTACTGTCTCTCTATATTCCTCTTCTGACGAAATTGTTGAAATATATACTCGTTCAAATCATTCACCCGGCCTTCCGTGTTCCTTCCCGGGTGAGCGAGAATCTCTGGAGAGATCGAACAACTCATTCCATTGCGGAATCTAGATTTAACAATACGAGAAATACTTCGCAGTGAAATCTGATTCCTGAATTCTAGGAATTCGATCAACAGAGTCCTAGGAAATTCTGCGGGGAATGGGTTTATCTGTCAATTCGCAACTGGAATAAAAGGTTTTGCGAGATTAGTCAGAGGTATACGCGAGCAGTAATGGACGGATGCACTCAGGGGAGTTTGAATTAGCATTCTAAAGTCAAACGTATCAGCTATGTACTGTAGAGTTCAGATAAGGTCTAATACTGACATTTTATAAAGACTTAAATAACCAGTGATTATATTCTCGGCTATGCACGTATTTCAAAGTTGAAGCAGCATAAAACATCAATGCTTTGATTACAAACTCAAAATGTATACAAACAGGTAAAAAATGCGCCGAAGAAACTTCGGCGCAATCGAGTTTTCTGTACAGCCGCTACAGCATATAATCAAGGCCACCGAAAATGGATCTATCTTTCGGTGGTCTCGGTATAATGCTGTATGAGCCGCGGCCCATGAAACTTTAACAACGGCCCCCTGGTGGCCTATTCTATATCGTCGCCAGAGGCACGATTATGGCTAAATTTAACCTTAAATAAAATAAATACTGATGCTAGGGGGCTGCAATTTGTTATGTTTGATGACTGGAGGGTGGATGATCAACCTACCAATTTGCAGCCCTCTAGCCTCAGTAGTTTTTAAGATCAGAGGGCGGAAACAGACAAAGCCGGCGCAATAGTTTTCCTTTACAGAAAACTAATAAAACAGGTGATTGCTTTGTTTTCAAAACTCAAGATCCTTCCTATATTTCGTGTCTGATGGACACGAACTTTCAAATTCAAACTTTCGAAAGTATTTTAATATATCTGAACGGAGTATTTTCGATCAAGCAAATGAACTAGCTTTGAATTCCTTAACTAAACATACTTTGGACTCGATGACCACCATCATTGTGACTCCAGCTCGCTCTTTTAGATGCATCTGCCTATCAGAGAACTTACCAGTAAGAAGTGTTTCAATAAAAGGCTCCCGATTTCCAAATCTCTCTCTCTCTCTCTCTCTCTCTCTCTCTCTCTCTCTCATCTAATCTTCACTCAGCTTCGCCAAAACAAAGTAAGCAGTATTGGCGCAACACGCTTCCTCCTCATTCTGATTACAAGCTGAAGCGAGAGAGAGAGAGAGAGAGAGAGAGAGAGAGAGAGAGAGAGAGAGAATACACAAATGGCCGTTTTTCCCCTCGGTTGTATATTTGTCCTCCCTTCCCCCCTCCGTGGTAAAGCTTTGGGCGTGTAATTCCTTTGGTTCTCGGGATGTGAGACCTAGCGGCCGATAACACTAGCCTAGGCCTATCCTGGCCATCCTTGCGTATGCTTTCAGTCTCTTTTTAAATTCACGTCCCTTTAACTTGATTCCCTTTAACTTGATTCTGTTTTATTTATGTATTTATTTACTTATTTATTCATCTATTTATTTATTTATCTGATTTCCCAGTCTCGACAATCTAAATACAAACTATACCAGGCGGCCGATATCATCAGCCTAGGCCTATCTGACTATCCTTGCGTATTCTTCCAGTCTGTTTTTAGATTCATGTTCCTTTAACTTTATTCTATTTTATTTACGCAATTATTTACTTATTTATTCATCTGTTTATGTATTTATTTCACGCCGAAGTCCCGACAATCTCACCCGACTCGTTCAAAACTTTTCTCCAAGTCAACTCGTACCAACTCTCGTCCACGCCACTCCTCCCAGCGAGCTGGTTACCTCTAAGAAGCCGAGCAAACAAAACCATCTCGTATGCAAATGAGGAACTAACACAGCGCAGTTCAGATCTTCCCTCGCGTCTGTGTCTTCGTCTAAAACCCCGATGAATCCTGAAGTCGAAAATCCTACGAAATAAATCCTAAAATGAAACCCCAGAGGGTGAACACAGATCCTCGCAGGAACTAGGCCTAGGCAACAGTTTCAGCAGTTCCAGCGGTTTAGATTTATCAAACAGACTGTATAACAGGAAGCGAGGAACACAACTGTAGTATCACAAACCCGAATTAATATATGGTAATGGAATTCTGACCTGAGTTTCTGGTCAAAACAGGGAATAATTAGCGGAGGAAAGATGTTCATTGAGATGGGGAACTGGGGCGGACTTCTAGGCTGGTTGGGACAATCCTGAACCGGGAGTGACGATATACGGTTGGGTCTAGCGAGAGAGAGAGAGAGAGAGAGAGAGAGAGAGAGAGAGAGAGAGAGAGAGAGAGAGAGAGAGAGAGAGAGAGATTTTTACAGTAGTTTTAAAAATATGAGAAGGGAAATCATAGGGCCATTATGTGTGTGTGTGTTTGCAAGAGAGAGAGAGAGAGAGAGAGAGAGAGAGAGAGAGAGAGAGAGAGAGAGAGAGAGAGAGAGAGAGAGAGATTTTTACAGTAGTTTTAAAAATATGAGAAGGGAAATCATAGGGCCATATTATGTGTGTGTGTTTGTAAGAGAGAGAGAGAGAGAGAGAGAGAGAGAGAGAGAGAGAGAGAGAGAGAGAGAGAGAGAGAGAATTTCCACTTGTTCTATATATACGAGAAGGGAAATCATAAGGCCATTATGTGTGAGAGAGAGAGAGAGAGAGAGAGAGAGAGAGAGAGAGAGAGAGAGAGATTTTCCCCTTGTTTTCCAGATAAATACAAAACGTGATATCTTAAGGCCACTGAGGAGAGAGAGAGAGAGAGAGAGAGAGATTTTCCCTTGTTTCACCAATAAATACAAAACGTGAAACCATAAGGCCAATGAGAGAGAGAGAGAGAGAGAGAGAGAGAGAGAGAGAGAGAGATCCACTTGTTTGACAAATACAAAACGTGAAACCATAAGGCCAATGAGAGAGAGAGAGATTTTCCACTTATTTCCCAAATAAATACAAACCGAGAAACCATAAGCCAAGTATGAGAGAGAGAGAGAGAGAGAGAGAGAGAGAGAGAGAGAGAGAGAGAGAGAGATCCATCTTCCATTACGTGATCTCACTCCCCATACGAGGCTAACATTACAGGTCGTGGGCGAAGCCTTTCCCGGTCTGTCCTTTCTTCTCTTTCTTGATCCAGAAACACTTCGTATTCTGGTCAAGAAAAGCCTCCCACGGCCATTGGACATCCGTAGGACATTTTTAGGACATCCATAGGACATTCACAGGATATCCGTAGGACATTCACAGGACATCCGTTGGACATTTTTAGGACATCCATAGGACATTCACAGGATATCCGTAGGACATTCACAGGACATCCGTAAGACATTTTTAGGACATCAATAGAAAATTCAGAGGATATCCATAGGGCATTCACAGGACATCCGTAGGATATTTTTAGGACATCAATAGAAAATTCAGAGGATATCCGTAGGACATTCACAGGACATCCGTACGACATCAATAGGACATCCATAGGACATTAATAGGATATTCATGGGACGTCCATAGGATATCCGTAGGACATTCACAGGACATCCGTAGGACATCAATAGGACATCCATAGGATATTCATAGGACATCCATAGGATATCCGTAGGACATCCATAGGATATCCGTAGGACATCCGTATGTAATTTTTAGAACATCCATAGGACATTCACAGGACATCCAATGAACATCCGTAGGACATCCATAGGAAATCCATAGGACATCCGTAGGCCATCATAGGACATCCATAGGACATCTTAGGACATCTATAAGACATCATAGGACATCCGTAGAACATTTCCCGTATTCCTGAGGAATCTTCAACTTACCGGAAATGAGCACTTCCGGTTGGGTAGGCCTCTGAGTAACCAGTGAAAATACTTCATTAGAAGGAAAAAGCTGTGTCAGCAAAGGAGTAGATTCATTTTTGGTGGCGCGGCCTGAAGCCCCCATTGGTCACTCAGTTTGTGACCTGCGTGGGGCGCTACCATTACCAAACAAGGTCAGAGAGAGAGAGAGAGAGAGAGAGAGAGAGAGAGAGAGAGAGAGAGAGAGAGAGAAATACCAACACGCAATGAGGTCAGTGAGAGAGAGAGAGAGAGAGAGAGAGGTACCACCAAGCAACGAGGTCAGGGAGAGAGAGAGAGAGAGAGAGAGAGAGATGAAACCAAATGATAGGTATTCCCATCCATTCCCGTTCAGCATTCAATAAAAGGTTCAGTTCCGGCCACACTAACCCCACCCCTACCAATATGGCACTCCAAACACCGCCCCCCCCCTTCCCTCCCCCAAAACACCCACCCACCCTCCCGAAAAAGCATTTCACCTCACCCAATCGGGTCCCTTTTGCACGGGGCTTTGCAAAACAGAATGACAGAGATTATACCTCGCCATCACAATGAAGACAGACACACACCACTTTTTAAAAACTCCGGTATACTATTCCTGGTATACTGTTCCTGGTATACTATTCCTGGGATATTACTTCTGGTATATATACTATTCCTGGTATACTATTCCTGGTATACTCTTCTTGGTTATACTATTTCTGGTATTCTCTTCCTGGTATACTATTCCTGGTATACTCTTCCTGGTTATACTATTCCTGGTATACTCTTCTTGGTTATACTATTTCTGGTATTCTCTTCCTGGTATACTATTCCTGGTATACTCTTCCTGGTTATATTATTCCTGGTATACTATTCCTGGTGGTTATATTATTTCTGGTATACTATTTCCGGTACACTGTTCCTGATATACTATTCCTGGTATACTATTTCCGGTATACTCTTCCTGGTATACTACTTCCGGTATACTCTTCCTGGTATACTCTTCCTGGTATATTACTTCTGGTATACGTGTATGAGACGCGTATATATATAATTTTAACTCATTGTTATCATTGCAAGCACTGAAATTCTGCCTATAACCCAATCCCCATCAAATGATAGATTTAAGTTTTATATAATTTAATATAAAATAGTTTTCTTTTTATAAATGCTCGGAAAATACAGGATATAAAATTCTATTGCCGGATCATATTTTTAGTTTTCTGAAAAGAAAACTATTGTGCCGGCTTTGTCTGTCCGCACTTTTTTCTGTCCGCAGTTTTTCTGTCCGCCCTCAGATCTTAAAAACTACTGAGGCTAGAGGGCTGCAAATTGGTATGTTGATCATCCACCTGCCAATCATCAAATATACCAAATTGTAAACCTCTAGCCTGAGTAGTTTTTATTTTATTTAAGGTTAAAGTTAGCCATAATCGTGCGTCTGGCAACGATATAGGCCAGCCTACCACCGGGTCCTGGTTAAAGTTTCATGAGCCGCGGCTCATACAGCATTATACCGAGAACACCGAAAGATAGCTCTATTTTC
>NC_089794.1:22012602-22015102 GCF_040412425.1 Macrobrachium rosenbergii
TCCGTCCACACTTTATTCTGTCCGCACTTTTTCTGTCCGCCCTCAAATCTTAAAAACTACTGAGGCTAGAGGGCTGCAAATTAGTATGTTGATCATCCACCCTCCAATCATTAAACATACCAAATTGCAACCCTCTAGCCTCAGTAGATTTTATTTTATTTAAGGTTAAAGTTAGCCACCGGGCGGTGGTTAAAGTTTCACGGGCCGCGGCTCATACAGCATCATGCTGAGACCACCGAAAAATAGATCTACTTCCGGCGGCCTTGATTATACGCTGTGGCGGCTGTACAGAGAACTCGAATGCGCCGAAGAAACTTGTTTTAATTAGTCACAGCCATGGACTAACAGCTCAAGCGTGATCGAGTTGCGTAAGTTGCGTAGAATCAAAATCTTTGCGCTGCAAAAGCCTAAGAAATTAATAAAATCAACTCCCTACAGGATATTTGGGGGCCCAAAAAATATAGGCAAAATCTCCTAATATATAATAACTGTTTTTTAATTAGTCACAATATTTTCCTCGGATTTTTGCACTCTCTCTCTCTCATTATTATTATTATTATTATTATTATTATTATTATTATTATTATTATTATTATTATTATTATTGACATATTTTCCCAGAATTTCTGCATTCTCTCTCTCTCTCTCTCTCTCTCTCTCTCTCTCTTTTTTATTATTATTATTATTACAATATTTTCCCAGAATTTCTGCTCTCTCTCTCTCTCTCTCTCTCTCTCTCTCTTATTATTATTATTATAATTACCATATTTTCCCAGAATTTCTGCTCTCTCTCTCTCTCTCTCTCTCTCTATTATTATTATTATTATTATTATTATTATTATTATTATTATTATTATTATTATTATTACCATATTTTCCCAGAACTTCTCAAGTCACCATCTCTCTCTCTCTCTCTCTCTCTCTCTCTCTCTCTCTCTCTCTTAGCCGGGCACGATTGCCCCCCCCCCAACAATGCAATCTGCCATCACCCAGCATTACTGAAACAGACCAATCAGGGGTCTATTATGTAGACCGGCGCGACAGAACTTGTCTGTAATTAATTATTCGTCAGACCCATTGACCGACAGCTCAAGCATATAAGTCAAGGTCTTCCAAATTACGCCAATCTGCGCCAAGCAGGAGAAAGAATGAGTTGCTTGCAAGCGTCGTACAGGAACAAGCCCGCCACATCGGGCCTGCGGATCAACGTATGCAAATGAAATTAGGATTCCAGCTCCTCCCGAAAGCAGGGATTACCCGGGATTACTCGGCGTGTAAATAATGCACATTGGGGAGAGAGAGAGAGAGAGAGAGAGAGAGAGAGAGAGAGAGAGAGAGAGAGAGAGAGAGAGAGAGATTCTGACTGATCTCGTCAGATGAAGCCTGTATACGTAACAGAAGAGGCTGAAGTACATGAGAGAGAGAGAGAGAGAGAGAGAGAGAGAGAGAGAGAGAGAGAGAGAGAGAGGGAGGGAGAGAGAGCCTGTATACGTGATAGAAGGAGGCTGAAGAAAATGAGAGAGAGAGAGAGAGAGAGAGAGAGAGAGAGAGAGAGAGAGAGAGAGAGAGAGAGAGAGAGAGAGAGAGAGGCTTCTGGGAAGATAAGGGTTGGGAATTATCATCCCAACATTCTGTGGTGGCACATAACGCTCAAAGTAATGCTGTGTAATTCTCGGCAATGAACAGTTACACAAAAGGGGGAAAGGAGAGAGAGAGAGAGAGAGAGAGAGAGAGAGAGAGAGAGAGAGAGAGAGAGAGAGAGAGAATAGATTTAGTCGATTCGTACCGAGGGTTACCTCGACGAGGCCCCTCTCCAGTTTTCATTATAGGATAGTATATATACAATTTTTGACAGAGCTCTCAAATCTGTTATTCTCTCTCTCTCTCTCTCTCTCTCTCTCTCTCTCTCTCTCTCTCTCTCTCTATCCCCTAAGCTATCATGATTTTTCAATATACAAACGCGATCAGACTTCTTCCTGAATATTCACTAGCTCTCAATGAAATTCCCCAACCCCACCTCTCTCTCTCTCTCTCTCTCTCTCTCTCTCTCTCTATATATATATATATATATATATATATATATATATATATATATATCTGCAACCCACAACAGTCCAGTAACAGCCTGGTACAAAAACAAGCCTACATCAACAGAGCCATGTTAAATATTTCAGGACACCAGGAAAACAAGCCCATACCAGTCCTTCCTCGTCCTGGTTAATAACACGGACTGGTGAAAATACCAGAATTACATAACAGTCCAACATACGAATCTTCAGTAACTTATCCACTGAAATTAGTCTCATTTTTTCGTGTTCTGTAAAAGAAAACTATTTTGCCGGCTTTGTCTGTCCGTCCGCACTTTATTCTGTCCGCACTTTTCTGTCCGCACTTTTTCTGTCCGCCCTCAGATCTTAAAAACTACTGAGGCTACAGGGCTGCAAATTGGTATGTTGATCACCCACCTTCCAGTCATCAAACATACCAAATTGCAGCCCTC
>NC_089794.1:22022602-22025102 GCF_040412425.1 Macrobrachium rosenbergii
AGAGAGAGAGAGAGAGAGAGAGAGAGAGAGAGAGAGATTTTATATAATTCTGAACACGAGAGAGACACATTACAAGCACAGGGAGAGAGAGAGAGAGAGAGAGAGAGAGAGAGAGAGAGAGAGAGAGAGAGAGAGAGAGAGAGAGAGACTTTACATAATTCTGAACACGACAGAGACACATTGCAAGCAGAGAGAGAGAGAGAGAGAGAGAGAGAGAGAGAGAGAGAGAGAGAGAGAGACCCTCATTCTAACCCGGCTGCTGAATTCTACAGCAGCGTTTAGGCTGTCGACTGAAAAGCGGTGTTACATATCCGCTTTCTCCCCTTTTATTTCATTTTTTTCCACACTGGGGGGCGGGGGGCCTGACAGCTGTGAATTTCGTATGCAGGTCTAGAACTGAGGCAAATGGCGCCCTGGGCTGTTCTGCCGAATTTTATGAACTTTTCGACTCGGAGGCGAATTTACTGTGCTGTAAATTGCTCCGTTGGGCGTTTCAGTAACATTATTATTATTATTATTATTATTATTATTATTATTTTTTTTTTATTATTATTATTATTATTATTATTATTATTATTATTATTATTATTATTATTATTATTATTATTATTATTATCATTTCTTCGTAGTGTAAACAGGATATGAATCGAGGTGGGAAGTCCATTAACTTGCTAAGCAAGTTTATGCAAAGTTCAATGCCCATAAATTTAACCAAACAATTGAACTCAAAGTCAAAGGGAGGGGAAACATTTCCTGTTAAATACTCACTTAGGCCTATGTACGTATATATCTTACTAAATGACCACGTAGGCCTATGTACGTATATATCTTGGTAAATGCTCACGTAGGCCTACAGTATGTACGTATATTCCCTGTTAAATACTCACTTAGGCCTATGTACGTACATATCTTGCTAAATGCCCACGTATGCCTATGTACGTATATATCTTGCTAAATGCTCAAGCAGGCCTATGTACATAATTCCTTGCTAAATGCTCACGTAGGCCTATGTACGTACATTTTTTGCTAAATGCCCAAGTAGGCCTATGTACGTATATTCTTTGTTAAATTCTCACGTAGGCTTATGTACGTATATATCTTGCTAAATGCCCACTTAGGCCTGTGTACGTATATATCTTGATAATGATCACTTAGGGCTATGTACGTATATATCTCGCTAAATGCCCACGTAGGCCTATGTACCTATTTCTACTGATTCCATTTCATACAAAGTCTTACACACACACACACACACACACACACACACACACACACACAAGTTATGCAAAGTTTGTTTATCTTTCTGAAAGGAGTCTAAGGATTCCCATTTAGATTTCGTAGGAATCTTTTCTTTTTTTTTTTTTTTTTTGGTAGGAATCTTCTTCGGTAAAGCGGTTACGCTCTCTTGTCGAAATCCTCGGATTCCTCATTTCCGTGAATCTGGATTCGTGAGACGACTGAACGCGAGGAGAAGTGAATTTTTCTCGCTGCCGCCGGCTCCAATTTGCATAAAAGTTCGTTTTTTTTTTTTTTTTTTTGGTTGTGCCGTCTAGTTAGCTTGGCTAGAGAGAGACAGAGAGATAGAGAGAGAGATTGTATTCATTCTCATGACAAGAAAGCCACAAGGAAAAGGAGAGAGAGAGAGAGAGAGAGAGAGAGAGAGAGAGAGAGAGAGAGAGAGTTGTAAGTAATTCACAACACGAGAAAGACACGGGAAGAGAGAGAGAGAGAGAGAGAGAGAGAGACTGTACGTAATTCTCAACACGAGAAAGACACGCCAAAAGGAGAGAGAGAGAGAGAGAGAGAGAGAGAGAGAGAACGCCAGCAGTATACTTACCATTACGAACACGAACATATTTGAGAAATTCCTTTACCGGAACCAAGCAACATTTTGCCAAACATAAATAAAATTCCCGAAAAAGAATTTACTACTGATAATTGTCACCTGATAATTGCAGTCCTCTAATAAATTCGGACGTCGGCAGCAGAAGGAATTAAATGCCAGCATTGCCGCAGAGGGGAGAGAGACAGAGAGAACATACGACCGAGGGGAGAACCAGCCGTTTGTGTACATTACTTGAGGGGAATTTTTCCTCTTCGATGTTCCGGCGTCCGGCCTAGATAAGCTCTGAGCCAAGAGGGGAATGGTAGACACGTTGCTTTTCAATTGAGTGAAGTGATTGCATATGTTGCTTTTCAATGGAGTGAAGTGACTGCATATGTTGCTTTTAACCAGAATGAAATGATTGCCTATGTTGCTTTTAAAATGAATGAAATGATTGCATATGTTGCTTTTAACCAGAATGAAGTGATTGCATATGCTGCTTTTGACCAGAATGAAGTGATTGCATATGTTGCTTTTAACCAGAATGAAGTGACTGCATATGTTGCTTTTAACTAGAATTAAACGATTGCATATGTTGCTTTTAACCAGAATGAAGTGATTGCATATGTTGCTTTTAACCAGATTGAAGTGATTGCATATGTTGCTTTTAACCAG
>NC_089794.1:22030102-22035102 GCF_040412425.1 Macrobrachium rosenbergii
AATAGATGGTCATTACGTAACTAAATTAGTGTTCTAATTAGGCCTATGTGAAGCTTAAATAACCTTTCAACAGACCGCCATTATGAAACTAGGCCTAAATGCAGTGTTGCAATTAGGCCTATATGAAGTCCAACCAAATCTTTAAACAGGTCGCCATTATATAACTAGGCCTAAATGCAGTGTTGCAATTAGGCTTATATGAAGCCTATATAAACCTTTCAACACGTGGCCATTACGCAACTAGGCCTATGTGTAATGCTGCAATTAGGCCTATATGAAGCCTAATTAACCTTTCAATAGATGATCACTACGTAACTAGGCCTATGTGTAATGTTGCAAACTTTAACCTTAAATAAAATAAAAAATACTGAGGCTTGAGGGCTGCAATTTGCTATGTCTGATGATTGGAGGGTGGATGTTCAACATACCAATTTGCAGCCCTCTAGCCTCAGTAGTTTATAAGCCCTGAGGGCGGACAGAAAAAGTGCGGACGGACAGACAAATAGCCATCTCAATAGTTTTCTTTTACAGAAAACTAACAAAAATGCAGATGGTAAGCTAGCAACTGGGTCACCTAAGCAGGTTTCGAATATTTATGGTTGTCCCTCTTCCAAAGGAATGGTCACCACGCTTACTTTCTCTCTCTCTCTCTCTCTCTCTCTCTCTCTCTCTCTCTCTCTCTCTCTCTCTCTCGTTATGAAAACTTTAACAACGTCTGTTTTGATTTTTTAATCTCTCTCTCTCTCTCTCTCTCTCTCTCTCTCTCTCTCTCTCTCTCTCTCTCTCTCTCTCTCTCTCTCACGTTATGAAAACTTGAACGTCTGTTTTGATTTTTAATCTCTCTCTCTCTCTCTCTCTCTCTCTCTCTCTCTCTCTCTCTCTCTCTCTCTCTCTCGTCATGAAAACTTTAACAACGTCTCTTTTGATTTTTTAACTCTCTCTCTCTCTCTCTCTCTCTCTCTCTCTCTCTCTCTCTCTCTCTCTCTCTCTCTCTCTCTCCCCATCGCCAGCGTCCTCCTCACTATGACAACAATTAGAAGGAATTATCGTGAGCATTAGTGGCACCACAGAATGTTCAGATAAGGACTCCTTCTCCTTCAGACAGACAGACAGAGAGTATCCTTCCTCCCTCCTCCTCCTCCTCCTCCTCCTCCTCCTCCTCCTCCTCCTCCTCCTCCTCCTCCTCCTCCTCCTCCTCCTCCTCCTCTTGGAAGTCTGGACGAGCATCACTTCTATGTTAATTAATTCCGCCGTTGTTGGTGGTGGTGGGGCTCAGGTCGGAATTTCATCCGCATATGTTAATTCCGCGCGTTGGGTTATTATTCCTCGCCTTCCGCTGCCGGTTATCCGCTGACTCTGTCTGTTTGTTTAAGTTAAAAAGCCGTTTATTGCTGCTGTTGCTGTGTAAGGTCTGTGGCTGTGAGGGAGTAAGTGAATTAGGTTTTATTAGGTTGTTCTGTGTTTTGGGAGTTGCAATGGTTTGTATTATATATATATATATATATATATATATATATATATATATATATATATATATATATATATGTGTGTGTGTGTGCATGTGTGTAATACACACACACACACACACACACACACACACACATATATATATATATATATATATATATATATATATATATATATATATATATATATTTACATATATAATATATGTACATGTATATATAAGTAAATAAATAAATATATATATATATATATATATATATATATATGTATATGTATATGTATATTATTTTATCTTGTTCTTATACAACATCTCATAAGGTTCTCCAGCATCTTACATGTACAAACACTTCCAATAAATTTCTTATCAGCTCTCGTCATTATCATTACTTCCAACAGGCTCACTTTGCATGACGAAAAAAAAAAAAATTCACGATTTTCTCAAACACAAAAATCTCTGTGATTGCCTCAGAAATCCTAATGAATGAATTTCCCTTTTAACTATTCAAATTCAAACACAAAACCATTCTTCGGAGGCACAAAGACCTCAATTTTCTCGTTCAGCGGATTTTGAAAAAGGATAAAAAAAAAAAATCGTCTAGATTTGGTGATTAGTTGATCTGCAGTGGTTGAACTAGATTGGTTGTCGTTAGATCCAATTTGCATAACAGACTTCCCTGATTGTTCTGTTCAGAGATGGTTGTCAGGGGGAAGGCGAGAGAGAGAGAGAGAGAGAGAGAGAGAGAGAGAGAGAGAGAGAGAGAGAGAGAGAGAGAGAGAGAGAGAGAGAGAGGCTACAGAGTTATGTAACATGTTAACTGACCTGGGTTTTGATATGTTTTTACTAATATAAATACACATATGTATATATATATATACATATACATATACATATACATATATATATATATATATATATATATATATATATATATATATATATATGTGTGTGTAATTATATACATACACATATATGTATATATACATATATATATACCACAAACCCTTGCAACTCCCAAACACAGAACAGCCCTGATTCGCTTACTCCCTCACAGCCACAGACCTTACACAGCAACATCAGCAATAAACAGCTTTTTAACTTAAACAAACAGACAGAGTCAGCGGATAACCGGCAGCGGAAGGCGAGGAATAATAACCCAACGCGCGGAATTAACATATGCGGATGAAATTCCGACCTGAGCCCCACCACCACCAACAACGGCGGAATTAATTAACATAGAAATGATGCTCGTCCAGACTTCTAGGAGGAGGAGGAGGAGGAGGAGGAGGAGGAGGAGGAGGAGGAGGAGGAGGAGGAGGAGGAGGAGGAGGAAGGATACTCTCTGTCTGTCTGTCTGTCTGAAGGAGAAGGAGTCCTTATCTGAACATTCTGTGGTGCCACTAATGCTCACGATAATTCCCTCTAATTGTTTTTATAGTGAGGAGAGAGAGAGAGAGAGAGAGAGAGAGAGAGAGAGAGAGAGAGAGAGAGAGAGAGAGAGAGAGAGAGAGAGCTGAAGGCTAATTCAGTATGTGACATGTCCAGTCAGGACAGGCAAAGGAGGAGAGAGAGAGAGAGAGAGAGAGAGAGAGAGAGAGAGAGAGAGAGAGAGAGAGAGAGAGAGAGAGAGAGAGAGAGAATTAAAAATCAAAGCAGACGTTGCTAAACGTATCATAACGAGAGAGAGAGAGAGAGAGAGAGAGAGAGAGAGAGAGAGAGAGAGAGAGTGAGAGAGAGAGAGAGAGAGAGAGAGACCTTGTCAAAGATGTAAGTCGCCTGGTGCTTGCAATTGAAAAGCAAAGGCAGTTTCCAAAAATTCAGTAACCACGGGGATCGAACCCAGGGTTTTAGACAGAGGGGAAAATAAGTAAGAGGGGGAAAAAAGGGGGGATTTTTCCCAGGTGGGGGCGTGCTGACTATGTTGCATGCATGCAAAAGCATTTTAATCTAACCTGAAAGCAATGACTGAGAAATATTTCAAACATTGACTTCGCAGGAAATAAAAAAAATAAATAAATAAAAATAAAAATAAAAATATAATCACTAAATTCACATTTTCAAATCGATGTTTTTCCTTTAACATAATTCATTTTTTTACGTCGTGAATTTTTTAGGATTAAATGTAGGAATGAAATTATTTTTTTGAAGGTGATATAATGAGTTTTCGTGATTTGCCGAGAAAGGAATTGCGAGACAGTGACGAAGAAATGGATGTTGGCAATAACACCCATGTTGGGAGTGCCTTGCTCAAATGCATTACTGGATGTGTATGTATGTATGTATGTATGTATGTATGTATGTATGTATGTATGTATGTATGTATGTGGTAGTGAAGTATGTATAAATGTATGTTTTAATGAAGTATGTATTTATGTATGTATGTTGTACTGAAGTATGTATGTATGTATGTATGTATGTTTTAATGAAGTATGTATGTATGTATGTATGTATGTATGTATGTATGTATGTATGTATGTATGTATGTTGTAATGAAGTATGTATGTATGTGTGTGTATGTACGTTGTAATGAAGTATACATGCACGTACCTATATTATAATGAAGTGTGTACGTATGTATATTGTAATGAAGTATGTGTATATATGTAGAAATGAAGTATGTATGTATGCATGTACGTATACCCCAAAACATCCGCATTCCATCCCCAACCAGTGCATGACATCCCCCCCCCACACCTCTTCCCTCCCCCAACTCCACCCTCTCAACTCCCCACCTGGCGCCCCGCCCCCCCAAAAAAAAAATTGCATATCTGGAAGGGAACGTACAGTATATATCTGAAAGTCGTTATATTACTGTGGCCCCCGGAAGCAGATGTTCAGACGTTTCCGGCTCTCTCTCTCTCTCTCTCTCTCTCTCTCTCTCTCTCTCTCTCTCTCTCTCTCTCTCTCTCAAACATTTATGTTCCTACATTTTTAATCCTAACATTCACTACGTAAAAAAATGAATTATGTTAAAGGAAAACTATTTATTTGAAAATGTGGATTTAGTTTATTATATTTTTATTTTTATTTGTTTTTAATTTTTTTTGTTTTTGTTTCCTGCGAAGTCAGTGTTTGAAATATATCCCAGTCATTGCTTTCAGGTTAAATTAAAATGCTTCTGCTTACATGCAACATAGATAGCACCCCTCCCCTCGGGGGGAAAATCCCCTTCTCTTAAATTTTGTTTAAATTTTCCCGATATCTTACTTAGTTTCCCCTCTAACACCCTGGGTTCAATCCCTGCGGTTACTGAGTTTGCGAAACTGCCTGTGCTTTGCAGCAATTGCAAGCACCAGGCGAATAATATCCTTGACGAGCTCTCTCTCTCTCTCTCTCTCTCTCTCTCTCTCTCTCTCTCTCTCTCTCTCTGGCGATGCGGCTAAACGTATTCCCGAATATTTTATAATTCGTAATATCAGGTTGAGTCGCGCATGCGTCATCCTATCTGGAGTTTTCTTTGCTTATTTTATTTTTATGTTCTCAGCGTTTTCTCCTCCTCGTGGGATTGTTGTCGGTTTTTTTTTTTAAGAGGTGA
>NC_089794.1:22040102-22042602 GCF_040412425.1 Macrobrachium rosenbergii
CGACCTCGCCGTGATACGTTCAGTGCACTTCATAATCTGGAATTCACAGAAATCTCGACAAAAGACGAGAGAGAGAGAGAGAGAGAGAGAGAGAGAGAGAGAGAGAGAGAGAGAGAGAGAGAGAAGAGAAACAATACAATGCAATGAATTCGAAAGTTGTATTCGTGACGGGAGGAAAAACTCAAATTTTATGAGATTTCATTTTGAGTTGAAGGCTTCGTAAAGATGTGTGCTTTGTACACGACGGAGATTGAATTCGGCGAATTCAAAGAATTTGGTTCACTATCAGCGAGAACCCGAGGGATATTGTTATTATTATTATTATTATTATTATTATTATTATTATTATTATTATTATTATTAGGAAGGTGACCCTTTAACAAATGAATATATGACAGTTTTACTTAAATTCTGTCCCACAAAGAGAGATATAAAAGACAGACAAACTATTACTATTATTATTATTATTATTATTATTATTATTATTATTATTATTATTATTATTATTATTATTATTATTGAGAAGGTGGCCCTTTTTCAAATGAATATAGGACAGCTTTCACTTAAATGTTGTCCCGCAAAGAGAGATATAAAGAACAAACTATTATTATTATTATTATTATTATTATTATTATTATTATTATTATTATTATTATTATTATTATTATTATTATTATTATTATTTGGAAAGCCTCTCTTTAAAATGAATACTGGACAGCTTTGACGCAAATTCTGTCCCGCAGAGAAGGATATAAATGAAAGATAAATTATTATTATTATTATTATTATTATTATTATTATTATTATTATTATTATTATTATTATTATTATTATTATTCGAGAACCAACCCATAAGTGACTTATTTGATAACTAAGCTTCCACGAAAAAAAACAACTGACATATTATATTTAAAAAAAAAGACACCATATTATAAAAAATATATATATAATAAAAAAAGCATCATAAACAACCTGAAAAATCTCATTAAAAAACCAAAAGAGGGTGAACAGATAGAAAAATAATTTAAAAACTGCTTCATAAAAAACAAAAACCAAAAAAAAATTTAAAAAGCACACCATCCCCAAACTATAAAAACTTGAAACTTAAAAAAATAATAAAAAAATAAGTCTTAGTGGAGAGTTGCCCTAAAACACCATCTGGGAGAATATTCGCTTACCCACCTAACACCCCCCCCCCCCAAAAAAAAAACAAGCATTAGAGAAATTGTCCGTGGCAGATAATTTGAATTATTTTCGATGAATAATTCGTTGGGGAGAAATAATGTCTTCTCATTACCGTGGGCAAAGGAAAACCTAAGACAGCTTAATAGTTGTTTATTTCTTAATGTTTTTTTTTTTTTGGTTTTCTTACACAGTATCTTTTAATTTTTATCTTTTTCTTCCACAGAAACGACGTAGAATGATGAGAAAAATAAATATAAATATAAATATAATATTTTATAACATCGTATTGGTGAGCTAAATATTGCCCCAAGACTCATATGTTTACTGACACACAGGCACTGGGAAATGAGAGAGAGAGAGAGAGAGAGAGAGAGAGAGAGAGAGAGAGAGAGAGAGAGAGAGAGAGAGAGAGAGAGAGAGAGAGAGCTTACATGGTATCTGTTTTCCCAAAGAAAATGTATTACTTATTATATATATATATATATATATATATATATATATATATATATATATATATATATATATATATATAAATATATATATATATGTATGTATGTATGTATGTATGTATGTATGTATGTATGTATGTATGTATGTATGTGTATATATGTATGTGTATATATATATATATATATATATATATATATATATATATATATATATATATATACATATATAAAGTCATCCAGCGCTGAAAGAGAAACTGACAGTAAAAGGTTAGAGAGGTGTAACAGGAGAAAACCCTCAAAGCAGTTGCACTACGAAGCAACTGTCAGAGAGGGTGGAAAGTCAGGTGGAAGAAAGAGAATATGAACGGAGGTCCAGTCAAAGAAATGAGAGAGGAAGGGACACTGCAAAGACCCTTTAAGTAATGCCCACAGTACACCGCGTGAGGCGTGCACTGACAGCACTACCTACCTCCCTTCCGGGGCACTTATCAGAAGAACGGGGAAGTGGAACACACAGAAAACTCAGGCACGAGAGAGAAAGCAAAATATTCAACCATATACGAAAAATATCCGGAGACTCGGAGCCTGGAACCACGCTCGGATGCATAGGTGATTGTTAGCATGGGTAATGGCAGGAAGGAAGTGGTTGCAATCCGTGAGGCCGGGGAGGATTTATACTAAAAAATGATTGACGTGGAAGTGTCGACTCACCAAATACGGGAGGCACGGGAGGTTAGCAGGAATAAACAAGTAACAAGTAAAAAAAAATGCGCAGAAATTTCTTCGGCGCAGTCGAGTTTTCTGTACAGCGTATAATCACGGCCACCGAAAATAGAGCTATCTTTCGATGAGCTATCTTATCGGCG
>NC_089794.1:22047602-22055102 GCF_040412425.1 Macrobrachium rosenbergii
TATATATATATATATATATATACATACATATCCTTTCAAAATTCAACCTATAAAAACTTCAAAAAAAATTCATTTAAGAAGGAATTTGGCAAAAGCTTGAATAATACTACACATACGACAAAAAAAAATCAATAAAAAACCCATCGGAACAGATAATGAACCTAATTTGTGAAAAAGGGGCGTGATGGGCCACTGGCCCCATGTCACGAAAAAGGTCCCGTCAGCTTTTGCCCCAGAGAATTTCAACTCGAGAGAGAGAGAGAGAGAGAGAGAGAGAGAGAGAGAGAGAGAGAGAGAGAGATTATTCTTTTTCAATTTGCATATCTGTCGTCTGCTGGTTGAAGTAAGTTGTAATAATAATAATAATAATAATAATAATAATAATAATAATAATAATAATAATAATAATAATAATAATAATAATAATAATAACTGATAAAGTGTCCTTTCTAATTTGCATACCCATTGTCTGGTTGAAGTAAGTTATAGCAATAATAATAATAATAATAATAATAATAATAATAATAATAATAATAATAATAATAATAATAATATATTTTTATTTGCGTATCCATCGAATTATTGAAAAAATTTATAATAATAATAATAATAATAATAATAATAATAATAATAATAATAATAATAATAATAATAATAATAATAATAATAATAATAGAATACCCTTATAATTTGCATATTCACCACTAAAGCCTAATTATTTGTCACGTGAACACTGGTGATCAAGAATCAAGTGATTATGTTCAAAGTCATCAAATAAAGCTCAATTGTTCAGGAACAAACAAAATATATATTTTACTTTTAAGAATTTTAAAAATTTAAATAAAATATACATTTTAATTTTAAAAACTTAAAGATTCGAATAACAAAATGTACTAAGCTTTGGAAACATTACTTATGTGTGTTTCTCCTTCTCCAGTGTGTAATTTAAGAAAGAATTTTTTTCAACTTTTTTTTATAAATAATTTTCCCTCTCAGCAAAAAGCAAACAAGGTGAGATGCGGCTGGAGACGACAGGTATCAGGAGGAGAACTGTCAACACAGCACTTTTTATCCTCGGGGATCCTACGAAGCAACTCTGCTTAATCCTTCGGGTCGGAGAACATTCTCCCACCATTATCGGTAATTAAGGG
Organism: Macrobrachium rosenbergii; assembly: GCF_040412425.1. Taxonomy (NCBI): domain Eukaryota; kingdom Metazoa; phylum Arthropoda; class Malacostraca; order Decapoda; family Palaemonidae; genus Macrobrachium; species Macrobrachium rosenbergii. Next base: position 22,048,754 of record NC_089794.1, read on the forward strand.
AGGGATATTATCGCGCTGGGTCGAAGTATTACCAGACCTTAGCTCGGTCCGCGAAAGGCGAGGCTCAGATATTACCTTTAGTTCAATTTATCTTAATAATACTCATCATCTCTATCAATATACGTGCGCTGGATCCAAATATTACCAGATCTTAGCTCGGTCCGCGAAAGAAGAGGCTCAGATATTACATTTAGTTCAATTTATCTTAATAATATTTATCATCTCTATCAATATACGTGCGCTGGATCCAAGTATTACCAGACCTTGGCTCGGTCCGCGAAAGACGAGGCTCAGATATTACCTTTAGTCCATTCTACCTTAATCATTTTTATGATTTTCTCTCAATAGACCAATAGACTGTATAAGAAATATGTTTCACAATGATTTTGTCTTCTTTAAAGTAACTCGCTCCGTCATCCAAGCTGTTTCCTGAATTTCATTAGACTTCTTTTGAATATCTGTAGCCCATGTATGTTTGTGCGTATGTAAGTATGCATGTATGTATGCTTGTATGTCGAGCACAACAGGGAAGAAATGAAAAATTAGAAAATCCCGACCGGTTTCGGCTTTTTCGCTGAGCCATCTTCAGAAGATGGTAGAAATTCAACAAATATCAACACAGTACAATTATGTATGTATGTATGTATGTATGTATACACAGACACATATATACATATATATATATGTGTGTAATGTACACATACATATACATACATATAGATATATACAGTATACATATATATACAGTATATGCCTGCAAGCCAGTACATCCATGTATGTATGTATGACTGTATATGTACGTATGTATGTATATATGTATGAGCGTCTATAAGGACAGACCTGACTCACCTCCTGCCATTAGCAATGGCCCAGATAACATTCTGACAGCGCCCAGGTGACGCTTTGAGCGTCCTTCAGCAGAGAGTCAGCGATAGAATGATGACACATTTAGAAAAGGGGTATGAACGGTTACCTAGCACACGTGTGCCCTCGAGCTCAGGATGACAGAGAGAGAGAGAGAGAGAGAGAGAGAGAGAGAGAGAGAGAGAGAGAGAGAGAGAGAGAGAGAGAGCATTTCTCAGTGATAAATGTCAGGGATCCATTTGGGTGGCTCTCAACAAGATTAGGTTCTTGGTAATATATATACGCATATAACTCTAATGATGGCTCAGCTGCCACAGTCACTGTCTATCTCTGTTTCTAAAACAAGCAACGGTTCGAATCCTCGTATGCAAGCTATTCCCGATGTACAGTGAATTGGATATTGAACGATATTTATGGCCTAATAGTCGCGTGTGTATAAATAAATAAATAAATAAATAAATAAATAAATATATGCACATATCTGTGTACATATATATATATATATATATATATATATATATATATATATATATATATATATATATATATATATATATATACATAAGCTATATGTGTGAATGTGTTATATATATATATATATATATATATATATATATATATATATATATATATATATATATATATATATATATAAGCTCTGGTGATGAACACAATAAGAAAATTAAAGCAACGGTTTTAAAGAGAGAGAGAGAGAGAGAGAGAGAGAGAGAGAGAGAGAGAGAGAGAGAGAGAGAGAGATATTGCCATCCCTGCAAAAAAAAAAAGAAAAAAGTTGTTGAGGCAAATTACTGCCAATGTTTTGCGATAGTAAAATGGGGGCTAATACCCCTCTTTTTCATAATTACGGAAGGACGAAAAAAGCTGATAAGTATTCACTGAACGCTTATCAAGAATCAGTAAACGGTACGCCATCTTTGCCCTTGGAAACAGAAGAGACAAAGGAATTCGCGATAATTTTGGGGAAAACGGGTAACAAAGGATGGTATTCTTCTGGAAAAGGAGTACAAAAGGGAAGATACTGTTATGGGACGAAAGATAAAAAGAAAAGTCCTTTTCAGAAGCAATAATCCGCCCAATATATACCAAATAATAAACAAGAGACAACAATTTTTCCATAAATAAACAACAATCTAATGACAATTCTGTTTCTTCGCCGCAACCGGGTTTTCTGCACAGCCGCTACAGCGTATAATCAAGGCCACCGAAAATAGATCTATCTTTCGGTGGTCACGGTATAATGCTGTGTGAGCTGCGGCCCATGAAACTTTAACCACGGCCCGGTGGTGGCCTCGCCTATATTGTTGCCAGAAGTACGAGTATTGCTAACTTTAACCTTGAATAAAATAAAATCTACTGAGGCTAGAGGGCTGCAATTTGGTAAGTTTGATCACTGGAGGGTGGATGATTAACATACCAATTTGCAGCCCTCTAGCCTCAGTAGTTATTAAGATCTGAGGGCGGACAGAAAAAGTGCGGACGGACGGACAAAGCCGGCACAACAGTTTTCTTTAACAGAAAACCAAAAAGAATAAACTAAAGATAATTCCTAAGAGAATTAGGAAAAAGCCTGATGCCAGGCCATAAAAAACATTATAAAAAGTCATTCATCAAAAATATGTCAGCAAAACGTGATGACAATCATAAGAATATTAAAAAAAAATTTTAAAAACTCTCTAAAAAAATTTGAAATAATTAAGGCTAATCCTTCATCAAAAAATATTAGTTAATCATGACGGTAGTCGTTAGAAAAATCGGACGAGAATTGATCCAAAAAGATATATCAGAAAAACTTCAATTTAATTCACCAGCGGGCTCTTTCAACTGAATTACGAATGGGGAGGTAACCTTTAAATTCTCAATTGCCAAAATTACGTCGAATCGTAATTTATTTTCATTCAGAGAGTCGTGATCGTAATTCATTTTCATTCTGAGTAAAAAAAAAAAAAAAGTAAGATATTCAGAGTGTAACTAGTAGATTCGTCGAATCGTGATTCATTTTCATTCTGAGTCGATAAAAATGATGAAATATTCAGGGAGTCATTTATAGATTCGTCGAATCATGATTCATTTTCATTCTGAGTCGATAAAAATGATGAAATATTGAGGGAGAAATTTATAGATGCATCGAGTCGTGATTCATTTTCATTGAGCAAAAAAAAAAAAAATATTCAGGGAGTCATTTACAGATTCGTCGAATCGTGATTCATTTTCATTCTGAGTAAAAATAAAAATAAAATATTCAGGGATTCATTTACAGATTCGTCGAATCGTGATTCATTTTCGTTCTGAGTAAAATAAAAAATAAAATATTCAGGGAGTCATTTATAGATTCGTCGAATCGTGATTCATTTTCATTCTGAGTAAAAAAAAAATATTCAGGGGGTCATTTACAGATTCGTCGAATCGTGATTCATTTTCATTCTGAGTAGAAAAAAATATTAAAATATTCAGGGAGTCATTTACAGATTCGTCGAATTGCGATTCATTTTCATTCTAAATCGAAAAAAAAATTAAAATATTCAGGGAGTCATTTAAAGATTCGTCGAATCGTGATTCATTTTCATTCTGAGTAAAAAAAAAATAAAATATTCAGGGGGTCATTTATAGATTCGTCGAATCGTGATTCATTTTAATTCTGAGTCTAAAAAAAAATAATAAAACATTCAGGGAGTCATTTACAGATTCGTCGTAACTCAAAGATGGAGGTTTTAAGTTATTTACGCGAAGTCGGCCTTATGCCAGCGCAAGATTTTGTTCCTGGGTGGACATTAGGAGTGACTGATGAGGAAGGGAGCGACGTAAATGGTTTCAGAGGATTACCTCATCGAGGTAATCCTTTTAATAGAGGATATGTCGGTGTATATTTTGAGGGAATGCTGATCGCCTGCGTTAGTTTTTTTCTTATTTTTTCATCTATTACTTTCTCTCTCTCTCTCTCTCTCTCTCTCTCTCTCTCTCTCTCTCTCTCTCTCTCTCTCTCTCTCTCGCTCTTAATTCTGTCAGCGACCAAGAGCAATAGACTGACAACTCGTTATGTAATTTTCTGCTTGTGTCAACACTGTGAGAGAGAGAGAGAGAGAGAGAGAGAGAGAGAGAGAGAGAGAGAGAGAGAGAGAGAGAGCTTCACGATCCCTGACCTGAATGACGTCAACATAAAAGGTGAGAGAGAGAGAGAGAGAGAGAGAGAGAGAGAGAGAGAGAGAGAGAGAGAGAAAGTTTCCTAATTACGTGAAAGTGTTATTTTTAAGCCTTGTTCACAGTGGCAGTATTTACGTGGCTTTTTTTATTCTATTTTTTTCCGGAACAAAAAAAACCATCGCTTTGTTCCTGAGAGGAACCTCGTTCGAAATTTTCACTTGGCTTGTTAGAAATAAAAAAAAAATAAAACTACAAAAACTAAAAAATAATTTAAAACTAACATTTTTTTTTCAAAGTAAAAGCTAAATAAATGTAAATATTTTCAAAAACTAAAAAAACAAGAAAAAATAAAGGAAAATAAAAACAAGAAAAAATAAATAAAAACTAAAAAACTACAAAAATAAAAAAATTCAAACTAAAAATTTTTAAAACTGATAACTAAAAAAATAAAAATATTATTAAAAACGAAAAAAAACAGGAAAAAATAAAATAAAAACCTAAAACAAGAAAAAATAAGGAAAAACTAAAAAAGCTAAAAGCTAAAAAAAAAGAAAAAACATTTTTAAAAACTGAAAAAAGTAAAAAATTTAAAAAACTAAAAACATAAAAATAAAAAATAAAAAACAAAAAATAAAACACTAAAAAAAGTTTCTCTTCACGTTAATTACGCGAAAGTCCCAAAGCAATTACATCTCTTGAAAATAAATTAGCTTTTATTCAAGTCTCTATGTGTCCTATGTAATTTGAATTTAACCATTATTAATATTTAGTATTATTATTATTATTATTATTATTATTATTATTATTATTATTATTATTATTTCCACCTAATCAATACCAATTTACCTCGCTTAGGAGAACATTGTATAATATACTATCATTATCCATTATTACCATAAAAAATCAATAATAATAATAATAATAATAATAATAATAATAATAATAATAATAAATTTGCGCCTAACTTGCACTCTGCTCCAAAGTCTAGACAGGGCTCTGTGACGTCATCATCATAATCATAATCTTGGGAATATGACCAAAATTTAATCAGATTCCACCTGTCCTGTAATCCCCTTTCTTCCTCAGTGGGGGTCTTCCTCAGTTGAGACCTTCCTCAGTGGAGGTTTTCCTCAGTGGAGTTTTCCTCAGTGGAGGTTTTCCTCAGTGGTTTTCCTCAGTGGGGGTCTTCCTCAGTGGAGGTTTTCTTCAGTGGCGGTCTTCCTCAATGGAGATCTTCCGCAGTGCGGGTCTTCTTCAGTGGAGGTTTTCCTCTGTGGAGATCTTTTTCAATGGAGGCTTTCCTCAGTGGAAGTCTACCTCAGTGGAGGTTCTCCTCAGTGGAAGTCTACTTCAGTGGAGGTTCTCCCCAGTGGAAGTCTACCTCAGTGGAGGTTTTCCTCAGTGGAAGTCTACCTCAGTGGAGGTTTTCCTCAGTGGGATCTTTTTCAGTGGAGGTCTTCCTCAGTGGAGGTCTTACTCAATGGAAGTTTTCCTCATTGGAGAACTTCCTCAGTGGATGTCGACCTCAGTGGAGGTTTTACTCAGTGGAGATCTCCCGCAGTAGGGGTCTTCTTCAGTAGAGGTTCTCCTCAGTGGAGGTCTTCCTCAATGGAAGTTTTCCTCGGTGGAGATCTTCCTCAATGGAGGTCTCCTTCCCACTGGATAATTAATATTCAATCTGCATTCGAGGTCTGAGACGTAATAGTTGCAATTATCGTTCCTCGAAAACTTCTCCATTTTTCTTGGAAAAAAATTCCTGTTTCTCTCTCTCTCTCTCTCTCTCTCTCTCTCTCTCTCTCTCTCTCTCTCTCTCTCTCTCTCTGGACAAAACTGAATTCCGGAGATTACGTATTTTTCGTTCTTTTTTTTAAGGAACGAAACAAATTCTATGATCCTTAAAACGCTCTCTCTCTCTCTCTCTCTCTCTCTCTCTCTCTCTCTCTCTCTCTCTCTCTCTCTCTCTCTCTCTGCACAAAAATGAGTTCCGTAAGTGAAGCATCTTTTCCTTCTTTCTTTCAAAACGGAACAGAATTCGCAAAGCCTTGTAACTCTCTCTCTCTCTCTCTCCCCCCCGCCCCCTCTCTCTGTGAAGCCACATTTAAGTGTTTAATAAACAAAACTATTTCCCCCTTCACAGAATAGTTGCGGTTTGAAAGGTAGAAGAATTCATATAAATGATCGCCAACACTCGAATTGTCTATATGGGAGAATGCACGATGGGAGTGTTGAGCCAACTCTCCTTCACGGAAGTGAAGTGTGAATGCTGAATGTGAATTAAAGTGATAAGATTGAATCTGATGAGAAGACAAGTTTGAATAGTAAACAC
>NC_089794.1:22057602-22060102 GCF_040412425.1 Macrobrachium rosenbergii
TCTCTCTCTCTCTCTCTCTCTCTCTCTCTCTCTCTCTCTCTCTCTCTATATATATATATATATATATATATATATATATATATATATATATATATAATATACAGTGTATATATATATATATATATATATATATAGAGAGAGAGAGAGAGAGAGAGAGAGAGAGAGAGAGAGAGAGAGAGAGAGAGAGAGAGAGAGAGAGCCAGCATTCATTCAACACAAACTCCATGCGAGGTCATAGCTGATGTCACTTATCCTACCTCCATGAAGTGAAGTTTGGCAATCCAGGTGTCAGTTCAATACTGACATCGCGACTGATTTCTCGCGCAAATATTTTGGTAACTTGATGCCAAAGGATGTCGAGAGAGTGTGCTTTTGTTATTTTGGTAACTTGATGTCAAAGGATGTCGAGAGAGTGTGCTTTCGTGGCGTCGGTTTTGCTTGCACGGACAGGCGTGTAAAAAACACCGTCAGTCATATTTCAAAACGGCGTCAGCTGAATGAAAAGGCTCGACTGCGTACGCTCAGAGTTGTGCTTAGATAAATAAATTTGCATAAATTGAAGGTGAAATGTAAAGTACACATACACAGGTGTACGCCGTTATACAGACACTTGAAGGACACTTGCATACACACGCAAACACACACACACTGTCGTACACATAATGGAATATATATATATATATATATATATATATAGAGAGAGAGAGAGAGAGAGAGAGAGAGAGAGAGAGAGAGAGAGAGAGAGAGAGAGAGCATAACCACTGCACCTAACATCCTAGAAAAAAAACTGAGGCTAAAAAAAAAAAGAGAGAAAACGATTTTGAAAGTTACTGCCTAATTATACCATCTTCCTGCCACGCCCTTTCCCTCCTAATCGCATTCCTCCTCTCTCTCTCTCTCTCTCTCTCTCTCTCTCTCTCTCTCTCTCTCTCTCTCTCTCTCCCCTTCCTCTTCCTCATCCTCCACTCATCATCGTCCCCAATCGCCTTTTCTATTTCCTCCCCTAAAAACACCCCTCCCCCCCCCCACGCCCACCCACCCCTTCGGGCGTGGTAATGGCATTGGACGACGCTTCAAGTGACGGGTGATACATATGCCCTAAGTGGCTGGTTGGCTGGCTGGCTCTCTCTCTCTCTCTCTCTCTCTCTCTCTCTCTCTCTCTCTCTCTCTCTCTCAAGTACTTTCTTTCAAGTTTATCTTTTGCCTTCATTTCTTGGGATGGTTAGGTGCAGTGGGTATGCTCGAGCTAAATCTCTCTCTCTCTCTCTCTCTCTCTCTCTCTCTCTCTCTCTCTCTCTCTCTCTCTCTCTCTCTCTCTCTCTCTCTCAGAAGGTTTCTTTCCGAATCGTTTTCCTCTTTTCATCCTTCATGTCTTGGGATGATAAGATGTAACGGTTATGCAAGGGGTAAATCTCTCTCTCTCTCTCTCTCTCTCTCTCTCTCTCTCTCTCTCTCTCTCTCTCTCTCTCTCTCTCTCTCTCTCTCTCTCTCTTTTAGAAAAGAGAAAGATTGCGGAAAGTAGGCACTTCCGAGTAGTCTTCCTCAAACAACTGCTTCTCTACCCACAAAAATAATAATTATATAAAAAACAAATTTAAAAAATGCGGCGCTGTCGAGTTTTCTGTACTGCGTATAATCAAGGCCACCGAAAATGTGTCTATCTTTCCGTGGTCTCAGTATAATGCTGTATGAGCCGCGGCCCATGAAACTTTAAGCAAGACCCGGTGGTGGTATATCCTATAACGTCGTTAGAAGCACGATTATGGCTAACTTTAACCTTAAATAAAATAAAAACTACTGAGGCTAAAGGGCTGCAATTTGGTGTGTTTGATGACTGGAAGGTGTATGATCAACATACAAATTTGCAGCTCTCTAGCCTCAGCAGTTTTTAAGATCTGAGGGCGGACAGAAAAAGTGCGGACAGAAAGAAGTGCGGAAGGACAGACAAAGCCGACACAACAGCTTTCTTCTCAGAAAACTAATAAAAGAAATTACTTGATTAAAAACTTAAAAATAAATAAATAAAAAGGCTTCTAAGCCTTCAAGAACACACCACAAGCATTTCGAGATTGATGCTTTTGCAACAGCTCAAGTGAGACTTCAGATTTATCCTGGTCAAAACACATTCAAGAGAGTTTAAGTGCCAGTGAGGATGAACCTTTAAAAACTCATTCCCTTCTTGAGACGGAAGATTTAAAAAGGTTAAATGTAATGGTAGGGAATAGAATATATATAGAATTTAGGACAAGGGCCAAGCGATTCTCGATTTTTTATATTATCATGAACTATTTATGCGATCCAATACAAAATTAGTCACTATAATCTTCATTTAATGAGATAGAATTCTCCGTGTGATGTTTCATTTCACGCCGATTATAACTTGATAGCATTTTCTGGCCGCGCGATTATACTTTCAGGCCTACTTTTTTTTTTTTTGAGGGTGGGGCATTACATTCAAGCTTCTCCTGGTATTGTTAGCGTTGACTTAACATTTTTATCT
>NC_089794.1:22065102-22067602 GCF_040412425.1 Macrobrachium rosenbergii
GAGTAAACATAAATGTCTTTTCAAATTAGAGAGAGAGAGAGAGAGAGAGAGATAAGAACTACACCTTTGGCTTCTGAGAGAGAGAGAGAGAGAGAGAGAGAGAGAGAGAGAGAGAGAGAGAGAGAGCGTAAACATAACGACTGCATTTTGACTTCGAGAGAGAGAGAGTAAACATAAGTGCCTTTTCAAATGAGAAAGAGAGAGAGAGAGAGAGAGAGAGAGAGAGAGAGAGTAAACATAACAAATACATTACCGGCTTCCAGAGAGAGAGAGAGAGAGAGAGAGAGAGAGAGAGAGAGAGAGAGAGAGAGAGTAAACATAACAAATACATTACCGGCTTCCAGAGAGAGAGAGAGAGAGAGAGTAAACATAACAAATACATTACCGGCTTCCAGAGAGAGAGAGAGAGAGAGAGAGAGAGAGAGAGAGAGAGAGAGAGAGAGAGAGAGAGAGAGAGCGTAAACATAACGACTGCATTTTTGACTTCGAGAGAGAGAGAGTAAACATAAGTGCCTTTTCAAATGAGAAAGAGAGAGAGAGAGAGAGAGAGAGAGAGAGAGTAAACATAACAAATACATTACCGGCTTCCAGAGAGAGAGAGAGAGAGAGAGAGAGAGAGAGAGAGAGAGAGAGTAAACATAACAAATACATTACCGGCTTCCAGAGAGAGAGAGAGAGAGAGAGTAAACATAACAAATACATTACCGGCTTCCAGAGAGAGAGAGAGAGAGAGAGAGAGAGAGAGAGAGAGAGAGAGAGAGAGAGAGAGAGACGCACCATGAACAAGGCAGTCGAACTCATCATCCCTTCAAAACTAATCCCCCAGGACGATGATCAGCGCATGAAATCCCACAGTCTTGGAGAAGAAGGAACATCCGGGTCTCCCCTCCCCCTCCACCCCCTTGCACCCCCGCCCCAGACCTTCAACTCTGACGCTGTTGACCTTGACCTTGAACTTTATAATAAAGGATTTCGGTAATCCCATCAAGAGAAGAATACGAGATTTCTATGGATTTTCGTGAAGACCGATTTCACTTTTACGCGCGCATGATGCGTGATTGGTTTGTTTTGACGAGCTGGCGTCACGCTCACAGTGGTCAGTTACGTGGGTGATGCTTGCGTTCGGGAGATTGGAAATTCATTTAAAGAATATGTATGTATGTATGTATGTATGTATGTATGTATGTATGTATGTATATGTATACACACATATATATAACAAATATTTATATATATGTGTATATATACATATATATATGTGTATATGTATACATATATAGATATATATGTGTGTGTGTACATGTACTGGTGTACAAATTAACATTTGACGTAACTGAAGTTATTATTATTATTATTATTATTATTATTATTATTATTATTATTATTATTATTATTATTATAAAAAATCTAGAATATATATTGCTTCTCACAATATATGACAATAGAAGTTATTATAATTATTATTATTATTATTATTATTATTATTATTATTATTATTATTATTATTATTATTATCAGTACTATTATTATGTTGTAAAAGGACTCAATTAATATTCATTGACCAGTAATATTAACTATATTTGACATAAAAGGTATTATTATTATTATTATTATTATTATTATTATTATTATTATTATTATTATTATTATTATTATGTTTTAAAAGAACTCAGAATCAACACTGTTCCTTTACCAACAGAATGCCACGTACTGTCGGCTGGCTGGACCGATTTCTGACGTCCACACCAGCCATAACATTCCCCCAAAACATTTGAGAAACACGGCCTGCCTTTGGGCAAACACCCACTCCGGCATGAGACCGATTTAATCTGAGCGCACCAGCTGACGTCACAGAGTAAACAACCCGCAACAATAGAACGCGCCCGGCAGAGGGCGATGGATAATCTCGGCCGGGAGGAATTATCCCAAAATGTGGAGAGTGACTGGTTAGTGGTCGTTTTATTTGTTTGATTCATATCCCGGCACCGCAAGCGGCTATTTGCGACAACTGGGGCCGTGTCGCAGAGTCGAGAGCTAGGGATTATGTAGCCATTTTCCATAGAGGATACAAAGCGTGATAGGCAAGAACACTTGAGTCTAGAGTCTATGGCGTAAAGACTCAAAGAGGAGACTCTGAACGACAGGAAATACGTCCTCCTGAAGGCTCTGAATGGTGGCACTTACCCTCAAGGGATAAGTGCCAGGGGATAAGTGCCATCTGTACACTTTTTTTGAAGGTGTTTGTAAGCTCTTCCTGTTGTGACGTCAGGATGAAGAATGAAAAAAAAATTTAAAAATGAGCTTAAGTTTCTTCGGCGCAATCCAATTTTCTCTACAACCACTACAGTTTATAATCAAGGCCACCGAAAATAGATGTATCTTTCGGTGGTCTCGGTACAATGCTGTAAGAGCCGCGGCCCATGAAACTTTCACCACGGCCATGTGGTGGCCTGGCCTATATCGTTGCCAGAAGCACGATCATGGCTAACCTTAACCTTAA
>NC_089794.1:22072602-22085102 GCF_040412425.1 Macrobrachium rosenbergii
GGCGTGGTTAAAGTTTCATAGGCCGCGGCTCATACAGCATTATACCGAGACCACCCAAAAATAGATCTCTTTTCGGTGGCCTTGATTGTAAGCTGTAGAGGCTGTACAGAAAACTCGAAAGCGCCGAGGGTATAAAGGAGTAATATGATTATAAAGCTTGGTCTTACCTTTTGAACTCTATACAGAATTTAGGCCAAGGGCCAAGGGCTGGGACCTCTGAGGTCATTCAGCACTGAAGCGGAAATTGACAGGAAACACTTACGGAAAATATATATATATATATATATATATATATATATATATATATATATATATATATATATATATATATATATATATATATACAGTATATATATAGTCAAAACACGCCTGAATGAAAACGCTATTGTGATATCACAATTCCTGAAAACTTCTAAAATCCAACGAAAAAAAAAATCACCCCGGATAATAACAGAGCCAGAAAAAGTATCCGAAAAAGTATTAGAAACAAAAAAGAGTATTCAAAAATGACTCAGATTTTCTGTTGATACAAATTAGGGCCAATTACCTCAGCAATTATAAACAAAAAATCGAGAGGGGAAATAAAAGTCATAAATATGCAAAATGTTCTACACAAACTTTTGACGAGGCTCTGCAATTCCCGCACCCGACAAGCCACGACTTCTCATTCTTAATTTAATTAGCATGAAGCTCTTTTTATTTTACATTTTCATTTACATACAGACTTTGGAATTCTCTCACTCTCCTTCGTTCCCCTGAGTGAGAAAGTGAGATGGTTTTCCAATTTCATTTGCATTACTGACTTTGGAATTCTCTCTCTCTCTACTTTGTTCCCTCGAGTGGGGAAAATGTGATACGTTAATTCCCTTATTTAATCTTCCTAGAAATTAAGTTCATTTACTTATTCTCATTAAAGAGTAAAATGCTACATTATCAATATTAATTATTTATTCAGACTTATTCTATTTCTCATTTCCAATCATATTTATCACATATATCAAAATTATTCAGTCAATCTCTCACTCATTGTTTCTGTCAATTCAATCTCTCTCTCTCTCTCTCTCTCTCTCTCTCTCTCTCTCTCTCTCTCTCTCTCTCTCTCTCTCTCTCTACTTCTTCTCCTTCTTCATCAATTCTCAAACATCAGTCACTGCTCTTAAAAAAAAGAAAAAAGAGAAAAAAAAGCTAATTTCTTTCCATATTCTAAACCCCTGACATCATTATCTCCCCTTCCAATTCTTCTAAGACTTTTCTAATTCCTCCTTTACGCACCTGTGGCCGTCATTCCCCAACTCCCAACCCCCCACCCCAACAACAGTCCTCCGCCCCCTCCACCCACAAACCTCTTGAGAACCCGTTCATACTCCCACGATAAGTCTTACCTGTTTCTTATTTCCTAAATCTTTCTTAATAATAATAATAATAATAATAATAATAATAATAATAATAATAATAATAATAATAATAATAATAATGTCTGTTGAAAAAAGGTTGATAAAATCAAAGGTTGGTTAAAAAAGGTCGGTTACAAACAAGTCTGTTAAAAAAGGTCTGCTGAAAAGGACGCTTAGAAAAATTTCGGTTAAAAAAGTGTCACTAAAAAGTCTGTTAAAAAGGTCGCTTAAAAAAAAGTCTGTTGAAACATGTCGGTCACAAAAAAGTCTGTTCAAAAAAGGTCTGTTAAAAAGGTCGCTTTTGTTAAAAAAAAAAAAAGGGTCGGTTAAAATTTGGTTAAAAAAGTCTTTAAAAAAGGTCGGTTAAAAAAGTCGGTGAAAAAACAGTCTGTTAAAAAATGGTCGGTTAAAAGAGTCGGTTACAAAAAGGTCGGTTTAAAAAAAGGTCGGTTAAAAGAGTCGGTGAAAAAACAGTCTGTTAAAAAAAGGTCGGTTAAAAGAGTCGGTGAAAAAACAGTCTGTTCAAAAAAGGTCGGTTAAAAGAGTCGGTTACAAAACAGTCTGTTAAAAAAAGCCGGTTAAAAAAATCGGTTGACTAAAAAATGTTAAAAAAAGGGTCGGTTAAAAAAGTCTGTTAAAAAAAGTCTGTTAAAAAAAGTCTGTTAAAATATTTGGTTAAAAAAGTCTGTTGAAAAAGGCCGGTTAAAAAAAAGTCGGTTGAAAAAAATTGGTTACAAAAAAGTCGGTTAAATAAAGTGTTAAAAAAATGTCGGTTAAAAAATGTTACAAAAAGGTCGGTTAAAAAAATGTCGGTTAAAAATGTCTGTTAAGAAAAGGTCGGTTAAAAAAGTCAGTCAAAAAAAGTCTGGTTAAAAAAAACGATTAACAAAATCCATTTTTTCTCTCAAACACATCATCATACACGGGAGCCCAAAATACCAGTCTTTTTCATATTTTTTTTGTAGCATCAACTGGGAATCGATGTTACCCTTATAATTACGAGGGGAGGAGGAGGAGGAGGGTTAATTACTTTCTAATTAGGGAGCCACTCGCTGCTAGGCTCATTACCGTTTCGATAACAGGTGTTCTGATGATGAGCTTATGAGAGAAATATTGCTCTACGAGAATGAGAGAGAGAGAGAGAGAGAGAGAGAGAGAGAGAGAGAGAGAGAGAGAGAGAGGAGGGACGATGGTGGATGAATGAATGGTGTTTATGAGAGAGAGAGAGAGAGAGAATACGGGAGCGATGGTGGAGGAATGAACGGGGTTTATGAGAGAGAGAGAGAGAGAGAGAGAGAGAGAGAGAGAATACAAGAGCGATGGTGGATGAATGAATGGGGTTTATGAGAGAGAGAGAGAGAGAGAAAGAGAGAGAGAGAGAGAGAGAGAGAGAGACGCGTGGCGATGGTGGATGAATGAAGGAGTTTATGAGAGAGAGAGAGAGAGAGAGAGAGAGAGAGAGAGAGAGAGAGACGGGGCGTTGGTGGATGAATGAATGGGGTTTATGAGAGAGAGAGAGAGAGAGAGAGACGAGGGGCGATGGTGGATGAATGAATGGGGTTAATGAGAGAGAGAGAGAGAGAGAGAGAGAGAGAGAGAGAGAGAGAGAGAGAGAGAGAGAGAGAGAGAGAGACGGGCGATGGTGGATAAATGGAGAGAGACCAGGAATACAAATAACTACCGTAAACAACAAAACTTCCACAAACCAAGTTGCATCAAACGAGAACCCAATACGTCCCCTCGACACGGAAGTCGCCCACACCTCATCGCCCAATCCATCCGGGGTGATTCCGGCAATTGATTGGGCGGCCTTGGGACCCAAACGACCCCATTTCCTCGAATTTGGGGAACTGGCCCACCCGCCCGCCGGCCCGGGACCCACCCGTATTCAGAAACCGAATTTTGGTGACTTGTAATAGCTGTCTCCCATTCCTTTAATGATATAATTGGTAATTACAGGAATTTCTATATTATTATTATTATTATTATTATTATTATTATTATTATTATTATTATTATTAATCAGAAACCGAATTTTGGTAACTTGTAATAGCTGTCACTATTCTTTTAATGATATAGGCTAATTGGTAATTACATGAATTTCATTATTATTATTATTATTATTATTATTATTATTATTATTATTATTATTATTACTCAGAAGGTAAACTGGTGACTTGTAATAATTGTCGCTATTCTTTTAATGATGTAATTGGTCATTATGTATATTTCTTTTATTATTATTATTATTATTATTATTATTATTATTATTATTATTATTATTATTATTATTATTATTAGTAGTAGTAGTAGTAGTAGTAGTAGTAGTAGTAGTAGTAGTAGTAGTATCACTCGACTTCCCAAAGGCTTCCCTGGAAGTATTTGCTTTGCATTCAGAAGCAGGAATTGCAGCCAAGCTAAAACAGTTTATAATTCCCCACGTAGAATTCAGCTCTGCAATGCTGTCTAATCCCCCTAATCCCCATTAATCCTTCTTGGGGACATAATTCCCCCCCCCCAACACACACACAAGGGAATGTGGCTGCAGGAGCTGATTTGTGTGTAGGAATGATCAAGGTCGTTCAGTTGCCCAATTTCTCATGAAAATTACTGGTTTCCTCTAATATAATAATAATAATAATAATAATAATAATAATAATAATAATAATAATAATAATAATAATAATAATAATAATAATAATAAATAATGCTTTGGGAAGACTTTTGAAATAATAATAATAATAATAATAATAATAATAATAATAATAATAATAATAATAATAATAATAATAATAATAATAATTTTTAAAATCTAATAGTAATAATACTGATAAGAATAATAATAAAAATTTAGAATAATAATAATAATAATAATAATAATAATAATAATAATAATAATAATAATAATAATAATAATATATCTGACGTCAGAGACAAAACATCACTGTCCTTTCCGAAAGAGTAACCTCACATCAAAGATAACACATCGAACATCATCTCGCAAACAAAAAATCACATCATGGCGCATCCTACTCAGCCGAAACATCACGTAACATCAAATGATATGTGAAAGGCATCGCTGGAACGTGGCAGTAATTACTGAAGAAGAAGAAGAAGAAGAAGAAGAAGAAGAAGAAGAAGAAGAAGAAGAAGAAGAAGAAGAAGGTAAATGAATCGGCAAAAAAAGAACTGCGACAGAGAGAGAGAGAGATAGAGAGAGAGAGAGAGTATAAACAGTCTTATATCAAATATATTTGAGAGAGAGTGAGCATATAATTAACTTTAATTGACAGACTTATTAGAGAGAGAGAGAGAGAGAGAGAGAGAGAGAGAGAGAGAGAGAGAGAGAGAGAGAGAGAGAGCTGATGAGGAGGGGGGCCAACTCTGACCTCCAATTCCCCCGAAAATAACGAACTCACTGTTCTTATCAACATGAAATATTGCCGGATTCAAATATTGCCGGATCAAAGAATTGCCCGAATAAAATATTGCCGGATTAACGAGACGGACGCCAACGCAGTCCGCCCGCCCGCCCGCCTGATGAAGTCTGATCGCCCATTACGGATTTAATGGGCATTTATGACGTCATTCGTTGTTTTGTTGAGGACTGATGACGCTGGGTGTCACTGCACGTGATAGGATACAAAGATATAAATATAATAATTACGATCTTTTTGAGATTATTTTTCTTATTATTATTAGGTGGAGATATTGAATTAAAAGTGTTGTTGTTATTATTATTATTATTATTATTATTATTATTATTATTATTATTATTATTATTGGGGCCCCTCTCCAACTTTTGAAAAGGGAGATTTTCGCCTGATCAGCTTTAAAATACTCCCCCTTTTTCCCCAAAAAGGAGTGGGGAGTTGTTGAACTACAATTTTTTTATGCATATTACTCTATTCCCGATCGTAAGTACTTCATCTCATACAAAATTCAACTTTGTATCTTGAAATATAAAAAAAAAATTAGAGCAGGTTGAATTTCCAAAACTTTGATGGCTTATAACTCAAAAAAAACATTTTGTAGCGAGAGACCTCATATATATATATACATATATATATATATATATACACACACACATATATATATATATATATATATATATATATATAGAGAGAGAGAGAGAGAGAGAGAGAGAGAGAGAGAGAGAGAGAGAGAGAGAGAGAGAGAGAGAGAGAGAGATCCGCAATGTCAACGAACCAAAAAATATATAACATCAACCACTCGCTTCGGCATTCCAACACCTTCTCAAAAATAAAAATAAATAAAATAAACAAAATTCACAAGCACAGCTCCTCTTCCCCCGCCCCCGCCCCCAACCAAACAACCAGGACACCATCTCCGCCCCCGCCCAAAGGGGTCCTCGGCTCCAGAACTTCCGCCGAATCCTTCTTGGAGCGGTTTTCCAAAGCGCCTTTGCTTGGAAAAATCAACTGAAAGCGAGAGAGCGAGAGGAGAGTGACTTGGAGCCATTCCCTGGCGGCGCTGCCTTCACGCCACGCCTAAGTATGGAGAGAGAGAGAGAGAGAGAGAGAGAGAGAGAGAGAGAGAGAGAGAGAGAGAAGCTTGGGATAAAACATTTTTGAGTGAGGGGAAACATAGAATTTGAGAGAAAGGAAGCAATGACACAATTATGAGAGAGAGAGAGAGAGAGAGAGAGAGAGAGAGAGAGAGAGAGAGAGAGAGAGAGAGAGCTTACTTTCGCGGGCCTGTGTCATACCTCGGAGGCTTCCCGTGTGCTTTCTTTTGTGTTCCTTTCGCGCGTCGGGAATAAATTCAGGAATTCTCTCAAAAATAATGCCGCCTCAGAAGAAGAAAAAGAAGAAGAAGAGGAAGAAGGAGGAGAAGCAGGAGAGGGAAGAAGAAGAAGAAGAAGAAGAAGAAGAAGAAGAAGAAGAAGAAGAAGAAGAAGAAGGAGGAGGAGAAGGAGGAGGAGGAGGAGGGGAGGGAAAGAAGAAGAAGAAGAAGAAAAAGAAGAAGAAGAAAAATAAAAATAAGAATAAAAATAAGAAGAAGAAGGAGAAGGAGGAGGAGGAGGAGGAAGAGGAAAGAAGAATAACAATAAGAAGAAGAAGAAGAAGAAGAAGAAGAAGACTCCTCCACGAGGGATTGAAGGAGGATCCTTGGGCGTCTCAAGGCAGAGGACTGAGAGGCACTCCTCAAAGTCTCGAGTGCCAACTACCAACGAGACTTCAAAGGGGCATCCTCACCTGCATGGCACTTTCTCTCTCTCTCTCATTTGAAGCTGTTTATTCATTATATATATTTTCCGAATCCGATAGAAGATATTTATTTATATGATAATTAAGTTATTTCTTTATTATTTCATTTTTTTATTTATATATTAATTTACTTTTTACATATTTATGTCTTATTTAATAAATAAATTATTTTATTGACTAATTTATTTATTTCTCTGTTTATTTGTTCATCAATTTTTTTTTTACCTATTTAGTTTATATATCTATTTATAAAGTTATGTATTTATATATTTATTGACACATTCATATATTTGATTTTATATTTATATTTATATATTTGTATTTATATATTACTTACTAATATATATATATATATATATATATATATATATATATATATATATATATATATATATATTTTTTTTTTTTTTTTTTTTTTTTTTTTTTTTTTTTTACTATTTTATCTCTCTCTATATTTATCTTTTTAGAACACGGAAAGAGTAAGAGGAAGAGAAAACAACGAGTAAACGAGTAAACAGGTAAAAAATGCGTCGAAGCTTCTTCGGCGCAATCGAGTTTTCTGTACAGCCGCTACAGCGTATAATCAAGGCCACCGACAACAGTTTTATCTTTAGGCAGTCTCCGTATAATGCTGTATGAGCCGTGACCCATGAAACTTTAACAACGGCCCGGTGGTGGCCCATCCTATACCGTTGCCAGAAGCACGATTATGGCTGACTTTATAGCCTTAAAAAAAATGAAAACTACTGAGGCTAGAGGGCTGCAATTTGGTATGTTTGATGACTGGAGGGTGGATGACCAACATACCAATTTGCAGCCCTCTAGCCTTAGTAGTTTTTAAAATCTGAGGGCGGACAGAATAAAGTGCGGAAGGACAGACATAGCCGGCACAATAGTTTTCCTTTACAGAAAACTAAAAAAACGAGAGAACAAGAAAAAAGTGGAATTATAATCTTGAGCATTGGTTATTTGCAACGTCCAAAATCCCTAATCCCCAATCCCCCCTCCCCCAATCTGTTCGGTTCCCCGCCCCCTGGGGAGTTTCCCATTTTAAGTAACAAAATACCCACCCACACCAGAGGCCCGGGGATTTGGCCGGATCTATTCTTTCCCCAGCGCCTGGGGAATTAAGACGAATAGATTCGGCCCTGGCCAAAATCGAGAGAGAGAGAGAGAGATAGAGAGAGAGAGAGATCTAACTTGTTTTCACTCCCCCAGCGTCTCCTGGGAGATACAGGGTGCAGAAAAATACAGGGGGGGGGGGCCTTCGTTACAGAATACAGCCCAGCTGTGAGGAAGAATCTTTTCGTTTTAGCATTCTATGGAATTTTATGGAAAGAGGAAATACGTAATTTCGTAGGCCTTGAATAGTTTTTCACTCCCAGGCTTCTCCTGAGGGTTACAGGATACAGAAAAATACAGGGGGTCTTCGCTACAAAATATAGCGAGCTGTGAGGATGAATATTTTTGTTTTAGCATTCTACGGAGTTCTATGGAGCCTCGATGGCTCAGTCGGTAGAGCAGCAGCCTAGGACTTCGTAGAGGTCCGTGGCGCGGGTTCAAATCCGCAGCCGACTGGTCAGAGAGGACACTTTGCTATCCGTGTAGACACCCCGGGATTACGTATGTAATCAACGGATAGGTTTGCTGAAAGCAAATGGGTGTTACAGACTAATACACACATAAACAAAGCCACTCCAACATCTTCTAAAAACGTAACAGACACCTCACACGTCTCGAACTGTCGACCTACCCGCCGTTCTCCTCGCTGCTGGGAGAAAGGGAGCTGAGGATTGGTACGATACACGTACACATCATTACCGGGGTCTAAGCGATGTCAGGCAGGGCAGCCGATCGAGGCTACGGCCTACCCCAACGTCAAATCAAAGTCCTTCGAAAAGAAGGCATCGTGCTTACCCCATATAAAAATGGGAAAAAGCACGTTAAAACGAAGAAGAAGATTCTACGGAGTTCTATGGAAAGAGGAAATATGTAGTTTCATTCTCCTTCAACAGTTTGTTTTCACTCCCCCGAATCTCTCAGAGATACAGGGAACAGAAAAATACAGAAAAATACAGAGGGCTTTCGTTACAAAATACAGCGAGCTGTGAGGAAGAATCTTATTGCTTTAGCATTCTGCGGAATTCTATGGAAAGAGGGAATAAGTCGTTTCACGGGCCTAAGTTTTCGTTTTGTCGACAAATCCTATGTCCCTGAATAATAATAATAATAATAATAATAATAATAATAATAATAATAATAATAATAATAATAATAATAATAATAATAATAATTTTTCAAAATCAAGAAGAAAGTATCACTTATTGATGTGGCAATACCTTGGGACACCAGAGTAGATGAGAAAGAAAGAGAAAAAATTGATAAGTATCAAGACCTGAAAATCGAAATAAGAGGGATATGGGACACGCCAGTCGAAACTGTACCCATAATCATAGGAACATTAGGCACGATCCCAAGATCCCTGAAAAGGAATCTGGCAAAACTAGATGCCGAAGTAGCTCCAGGACTCACGCAGAAGAGTGTGCTACTAGATAAGTGATGGACTTTAGCCTAAGGAGGCAGGATGCAACCCGGAACCCCACACTATAAAAACCACCCAGTCGAATAGGATGACTGTGATAGACCAAAAAAAAAAAAATAGTAATAATAATAATAATAATAATAATAATAATAATAATAATAATAATAATAATAATAATAATAATAATAGCTTTTTCCGCATGTTCTGAATAATAATAATAATAATAATAATAATAATAATAATAATAATAATAATAATAATAATAATAATTAATAATAACTTTTTCGCCATCAGTTAACATTCAACAGTATTCATTCGAGACTCAAAATACATATTCTAATGGAAATTTAATCCTGTATACAATTTAGATTGTCTGTCGACAATCCAGGCACAATTCAGATACCTGGATGTAATTTATAAATTTAAAACGAAATGAGTGTCCTTCATGAATAGTGAAACACTTCAGTACACATGACAATCGAGAATTCACAATACTGAATTATTAACTGACAAATCTATTATTATTATTATTATTATTATTATTATTATTATTATTATTATTATTATTATTATTCGGGAGGCAAAACCCTATTCATATTGAACAACCCTACTTCAAGCTTTCAAAGAATATTATGGTGTTCATTTGAAAGAGGTTAACAGAAGAGAATAGGAAATACAGAAAATAGAGATGATCAGTTTTTAGTAAAAAAAAAAGATATATTGATAAATAAACAAATAAAGACAGATATTTCAATACGGTAATGAAAAATATAACAAAACAATTTATCCCAATAAATGTCGGGGTTGTTATAATTTGTCAATTTCCATTGCAATTAAACCCCGCCCCCCCCCTTAAAAAAAAACTGTTCCTTTGACCCAGAAGAGCAAAGATTACCTGATATAAAAATCTGGAAAAAAAAATATCTGGCCTGTTTTTCGAGCGAGTTTGAACCAGCACTGTAACAAAAAAAAAAAAAAAAAAAAAGAGAAACTACGATTTCAGTTATTTTTCTGTTCCCTTTTTTTTTTATTTTTTGGCCCGGGTCTGATGTCTTTCAGGAATACAGGAACGAGGCAAAGCTGGAATACTTCGGATTCTGCGAAAAAAAAAATTCTTGCTGACTTTGTTTGCTCTTTCGCAAGTAGAAAAAAAAATAAATTTTTTTACGTGCATTGTCAATATTTTTTTTTCATGATCTTAATGTTATCTTTTTTTTAATGTATGGAGATTCTATTAGGTGGAAGTTAGCTAATTAGGTCAAGTCTTATATTTGGTTTTATGTACATACCCAGGTCCACCTGTAGATCCCCAGGCCCACCTGTAGATCCCCAGGTACACCTGTAGATCCCCGGGTCAACCTGTAGATCCCCAGGTCCACCTGGAACCCCAGGTCCACCTGTAGATCCCCAGGTCAACCTGTAGATCCCCAGGTACACCTGCAGATCCCCAGGTCCAACTGTAGATCCCCATGTCCACCTGTAGATCCCCAGGTACACCTGTACATACCCAGATCCACCTGTAGATCCCCAGGTACACCTATAAATCCCCAGGTCAACCTGGAACCCCAGGTCAACCTGGAACCCCAGGTCCACCTGTAGATCCCCAGGTACACCTGTACATACCCAGATCCACCTGTAGATCCCCAGGTACACCTGTAGATCCCCAGGTCAACCTGGAACCCCAGGTCAACCTGGAACCCCAGGTCCACCTGTAGATCCCCAGGTCCACCTGTAGATCCCCAGGTCAACCTGTAGATCCCCAGGTCCACCTGTAGATCCCCAGGTCAACCTGTAGATCTCCAGGTCAACCTGGAACCCCAGGTCAACCTGTAGATCCCCAGGTCCACCTGTAGATCCCCAGGTCAACCTGGAACCCCAGGTACACCTGCAGATCCCCAGGTCCACCTGCAGATCCCCAGGTACACCCGCCGATAACCAAATGATTATGAAATGAAATCAAAGAAAACGATTTTCTTCAGGTTTTGAGGGGAGACTTACCTAATAGTGAAGATGTTCCTGAGTCCTTAATTTAATCCACTGGGTCTTCCAGCTGTTGCTGACTCTAAATCAGTAGCCGGAAAGCCCTGCAAAGAAGAAATGTCAGCATTAGGATTTTAAAAGGCAAATAATTCTTCAAACTTAGTACCCAAAAAAATAGCCTGGAAAGAAGAAATACCAGAATTAGATTTTTAAAAGGAAAATACGACTTTATGGAAAGATACCGAAATGATTCAATAGCTCACTCTCAATAGTGTATTGAAACTGTGTCTTCTAAGTTTCTTCAAGTGAAATACTGCAAAGGATGAAAGTAAAAAGAAAAGGAGAGAGAAAAAATAGAATCAGTGAAAATAAAAAACGAAGAGAAAAATAACAAGAAAAATTGAAAAAGAAAAAAGAAAAATGAACAAGAAAAAATTGAAAAGAATTGAAAAGGAAAAATTAACAAGAAAAACTGAAAAGAAAATATTAGAAAAAATGAAAAGAAAAATGAAAAAGAAAAAGTCAAAATTAAAACATGATAAGGAACAATGAAGAAAAATGAAAAAATGAAAACATTAAAATAGGTAAAGAAAAATGAAAATAAAAATAAAAACAATATAAAAATAAATAAATGGAAAAAGAATATATGAAAAGTAAAAACATATTAAAAAGAAAAAATAAAACAGAAAAATTAATACGAAAAATAAAAAATAAAAAAGTACAGAAAAAATTTAAATAAGAAAAAAAATTACAGAAAAAATGAAACGAAAAATAAATGGAAAAGAAAACATCAAAAATGAAAGAAAAAAAATATTAAGGAGAAAAAATAAAAAAGAAAAAAATTAAGAATCCGAAAATCAAAAAAATATAAAATGAAAAAAATAAAAAAATAAAAATAAATGGAAAAGAATATATGAAAAAGGAGCGAAAACAGATATTAAGAAAAAATAGAGGAGAGGAAAAATTAAGAATGCAAAACGAGACGAAAGCTCAATAGCCAGGGGCGGGGAGACGAGACCGACTCCTCAGGTCCTCCAAAAATAAACATTCGGCCTCGAAAACTGCAAAAAAAAAAAAAAAAAGGCCAGAAGATCTAAGTTGCACATTGCATGACACTTAATCGTGATCCATGGCGGCAGCAACGAGGCCATTAATCATTAATCAACCTCAATTGAGGGGAAAACTCGAGCAATAATCATCCTGGACTCCTAAAAAAAAAAAAAAAGTTGGAATCTCAAAAAAAAAAAAAGTCTGAATCTAAAAAAAAAAAAATAAGAAGAAAGTCGGAACTGCTTCGTCAGGAGAAATGGACGGGGGTGGGGGTGGGGGAGAGTTAAACTTCGCCTGGCTCCC
>NC_089794.1:22090102-22095102 GCF_040412425.1 Macrobrachium rosenbergii
GTAGTCTTTAAGATCTGAGGGCGGACAGAAAACTAAAAGGTTGATTATAAGCAAACACTAAAAGTTTAATATCATAACCTTAAAATTATCTGAGAATAATCTTAGTCTCATGTAAAATCTCCATACCCTTACTTGAGAACTGTCCTCCATTTTAGTTCATCGGAAAGACGATAATCACAATCTCCGTCAGGCCTCTCAAGTAGATGCCTTTCGTTTAATAAAGAAAGTGGGTCACTAAGCAAACTATTAAAAGGTTTAATACAATAACTTCACACTTACTCAAGAAGAATCTTTGCTTCATATAAAACCGCCACAACAGTGCTACTTGAAAACCGTCCTCCATTCAAGTTAATCAGAAAGACGATAATTAACATCTTATCTAGTCTCAATGCGGATAGCCCTTTCATTTATTAGAGAAAATGGGGTACTCAAGAAGGAAATGCCTTAATGAAGAGGAATTTGCAGTCTACACGCGATGACTGGCGTTCAACAGTCAGACGGATGCTAA
Source organism: Macrobrachium rosenbergii (assembly GCF_040412425.1). Lineage (NCBI taxonomy): Eukaryota > Metazoa > Arthropoda > Malacostraca > Decapoda > Palaemonidae > Macrobrachium > Macrobrachium rosenbergii. The sequence goes on from NC_089794.1 coordinate 22,090,611, forward strand.
TTATCACAGCATATAAAATTCTTGGTCAACACACAGATCGCCATTGTTTTTGGCATATTACCAACAAAGTCTTCTAGTGAGAAGCACAGTATAGACAGAGTAAAGAAATCAGTCACAGCACCCTGTTTGAGGTGAATCACATCGCAAAATCATATTTTTATCTATTTATATAGTAATTAATTCATTTATCTTTCTTTTTCTATTCTAATAACTGGTCTATTCTTTCTGTTTCCTATTATCGTCTGTAATTCTTTCAAATGAACGCCCTATTCTTCAGAAACTTTAATTTCAAGTCAGTGGCCCCTGTGAGCTTGTTCCATATGAATAGGGTTCATCCTCTGGACAATAATGACAACAATAATATTTTGGTGATAAGCAGCAAAAATATTCATTTTTTTACCCACTGCAACACAACTGAAATATCCATTTCATGATTCCTAATGCCCAAGAATATTTGGGAGCAAATTTTCCTGACAACTGCAATGCAATTTCGTGAAGCGAAAAATGGAATTTTTTCCCCACGAAATAATACCATTACAACAAGTGAGGAGAGTGAAATAGCTGGGTGTCTGTTCGTTGCAAAAGCCGGTGCAAGAGTTAAAAGCTTTTGTTGAGAGCCATGAAACAAACACACATTACAAGATCTTGAAAAACACAATTGCATCAACAAAGACGTGAAACAAACACATATTACAAGATCTTGAAGAACGCAATTGCATCAACCAAGAAGTGAAACAAACACACATTACAAGATCTTGAAGAATAAAACAGCCCTTTGCCGCTCTGAAAACACCTTTAAAATCCCTCTGGAAAGCTGCACTCAACAGCTCTGAAAATCCTTGCAAAATGTCTTTAAAATCCCCCAGGAAAGCTGCACTCAACAGCAGCTCTGAAAATACTTGCAAAATCTCTTTAAAATCCCTCTGCAAAGCTGCACTCAACAGCAGCTCTGAAAATCCTTGCAAAACCTCTTTAAAATCCCTCTGCAAAGCTGCACGCAACAGCAGCTCTGAAAACCCTTGCAAAATCTCTTTAAAATCCCTCTGCAAAGCTGCACTCAACAGCACCTCTGAAAATCCTTGCAAAACCTCTTTAAAATCCTTCTGCAAATCTGCACACAACAGCAGCTCTGAAAACCCTTGCAAAAACTCTTTAAAATCCCTCTGCAAAGCTGCACTCGACAGCAGCTCTGAAAATCCTTGCAAAACCTCTTTAAAATCCCTCTGCAAAGCTGCAGTCAACATCAGCTCTGAAAATCCTTGCAAAATCTTTTTAAAATCCCTCTGCAAAGCTGCACTCGACAGCACCTCTGAAAATCCTTGCAAAACCTCTTTAAAATCCTTCTGCAAATCTGCACACAACAGCAGCTCTGAAAACCCTTGCAAAACTCTTTAAAATCCTCTGCAAAGCTGCACTCGACAGCAGCTCTGAAAATCCTTGCAAAACCTCTTTAAAATCCCTCTGCAAAGCTGCAGTCAACATCAGCTCTGAAAATCCTTGCAAAATCTTTTTAAAATCCCTCTGCAAAGCTGCACTCGACAGCAGCTCTGAAAACTCTTGCAAAACCTCTTTAAAATCCCTCTGAAAAGCTGCACGCAACAGCAGCTCTAAAAACCCTTGCAAAATCTCTCTAAAATCCCTCTGCAAAGCTGCACTCAACAGCAGCTCTGAAAATCCTTGTAAAACCTCTTTAAAATCCCTCTGGAAAGCTTCACGCAACAGCACCTCTGAAAATCCTTGTAAAATCTCTTCATAATCCCTCTGGAAAGCTGCACGCAAACAGCAGCTCTGAAAATCCTTGCAAAATCTCTTCCAAATCCCTCAGGAAAGCTGCACTCAACAGCATCTCTGAAAATCCTTGCAAAACCTCTTTAAAATCCCTCTGCAAAGCTGCACGCAACAGCAGCTCTGAAAACCTTTGCAAAATCTCTTTAAAATCCCTCTGGAAAGTTTCATGAACAATGAACCGAAGGTTAGCCAATAAGGGACCAATAATTGCTTAATGTACATGCAAAGGGACCTATTTATGACAGGGCCAGCATAAGCAGCCGGCAGAGGGACTTTACCTGGTCCTGAATTGGCTGTCGTAAAATCGGCATAATTTTTGGGCAGGGCGGCAATTGGCCCGCAGTGGCATGGGAGAGAGAATTCTGCTGACTCAGCCTTATCATGTTAATATATAACAGGACGGAATCGCTGGGATAAATCTCTCTCTCTCTCTCTCTCTCTCTCTCTCTCTCTCTCTCTCTCTCTCTCTCTCTCTCTCTCTCTCTCTCTCTGGGAAAGACTACAGTAGCTCTCTGTTGGCGTACGATATGAATTATATATCTGATTGTTGGTCGACTGTGCTGGGAAGAGATTAACGTTGGAAGAGAGAGAGAGAGAGAGAGAGAGAGAGAGAGAGAGAGAGAGAGAGAGAGAGAGAGAGAGAGAGAGATAAGTACTTTCTCTACATGTATACCATCGTATATTTGCATGAATGAAGGCCTCGACGAGGTAATTTTCACCCAGCCAAAGTAAAACCATTTATATGGCATTGATTCTCTCTCTCTCTCTCTCTCTCTCTCTCTCTCTCTCTCTCTCTTTTTATATATATATATATGTGTGTGTGTGTGTGTGTGTGTACGTATATATATGTGTGTGTATGTGTATACACATGTCTCTCTCTCTCTCTCTCTCTCTCTCTCTCTCTCTCTCTCTCTCTCTCATCCTCAGGACGAATAATGACTGACCAATCTAATAACACGATGGCTTTCTTTGATGGTGAAGAGGGAATGAGAAAACGAAGAATAATTAGAAACGTCCCTGAAGGGGCAACACACACACACAGAGAGAGAGAGAGAGAGAGAGAGAGAGAGAGAGAGAGAGAGAGAGAGAGAGAGAGAGAGAGACAGAGAGAGAGAGTTGTGAGACAATACTTCTGTGAAAGACGTCAGTATGAAACTAATTATCTCCGTCCCTGAAGACGACTCCAACTCAGCAAAGGGAGAGAGAGAGAGAGAGAGAGAGAGAGAGAGAGAGAGAGAGAGGAACCTCCGGGCAGGATATGCAGCGCGGAAAAGCAAAAGCAAAAACGAGAATTGAGGGAATCTTGCATTGAGGAAAGACGGGGGAAATTGCAGGAGACAATTAAAGAGAGAGAGAGAGAGAGAGAGAGAGAGAGAGAGAGAGAGAGAGAGAGAGAGAGACAAATCAAGGAGAGGAAACGGAAAGGGGGGAAAAACAGACGTCGCAAAACACGGGGTGTGGGAGACACGGAAACACAAATAGAAGGTGAATGACAGACACACGTCTCCCGATTTAGACCAAAACCAAACAAAAACAAAAAAAATAATAAAAAAAAAAAGACGAAGGAAAACCACGCATGCGCACAGAGCAGACGAAGGAAAACCACGCATGCGCACAGAGCATTCGGGAGGACAAAGGTACACAGATACGAGAAATGATTTAGGAACAGAGACGTACCGACAAAAGTACATGAACGAGAATGCCACGATCTTATTTTAAATTTTCTTTGCAAGGATTCTTGTACACTATTATTCATAGACTTTTACCGCACTGTAGATTTTGACGTTATGGTGCAATTTCACATACCGCTGGAAAGCAGACAAAATGGTGCACACATATACATACGTACATACATACATACACATGTATATATATTTCATATGAATGTTAACTTAGTCGTCTGGTCGGAAAAGTAAGAAGTCACGTGATAAGCAAACTGCGCATGCGTCAAGGACACGAAACAATTCAATTCCCTGCAAGCAGGAGGTCACGGGATAAGGCAAGTCCGCGCATGCGTCAAGAACGTGACGTAATTCAGTCTCTATCAAACTACAGACAGAATAAGCGGAAAAGTAAGAAGTCACGTGATAAGGCAAGTCTGCGCATGCGTCAAGAACATGACGTAATTCAGTCTTTATCAAACTACAAACGAAATAAACGGAAAAGGAAGAGGTCACGTGATAAGAAAACTATGCGCATGCGTCAAGAACATGACGTAATTCAGTCTCTATCAAACAACAGACAAAATAAGCGGAAAATGAAGAAGTCACGTGATCGTGTCACTCGACCCATTCCCCAATCATGGCCACCGAAGGCCTCTAAACGAATTCGTGAAAGGTATAATGGAAATAAAAAGATCGGCCGACAAAGTCTCTGATCCATAGGCAGATCCGGAAATGATCCTCTGACAGGATCAGCGGATCAGTGTCTTTGATTTTAGATTGGGGTTGTTTGGGTCGTGTCGGGTTGTTTACAAATTCCCAGGTTCGTTTTGGGGAATTTCTCTTGGCCGTGATTGGGGTCGTTTTTCGCGGTGGTAGCCCTAAAATAATAATAATAATTATAATAATAATAATAATAATAATAATAATATTCTGCAGTAGCTATGTAATAGAAATATTACTACAATAACAACAAAAAACCCTGATTTATTTACGAATTTAAATAATAATAATAATAATAATAATAATAATAATAATAATAA
>NC_089794.1:22102602-22105102 GCF_040412425.1 Macrobrachium rosenbergii
AAAGAGAAACAGAGTCCAACCTACAAAGAGAGAGAGTTAAGTATACCTTAGTTTTACCAGACCACTGAGCTGATTAACAGCTCTCCTAGGGCTGGCCTGAAGGATTAGACTTATTTTACGTGGCTGAGAACCAACGGGACCTACAGCTTATTGTGGAATCCGAACCACATTATAGCCAGAAATGAATTTCTATCACCAGAAATAAATTTCTCTAACTCTTCATCAACCGGCCGGAGACTCGAACTCGGGCCTACCGAGTGCTAGGCCACAGCTCTACCGACTCGCCAAACGAAGAGCTCAGAGAGAGAGAGAGAGAGAGAGAGAGAGAGAGAGAGAGCCCACACAACAAAAAACAGAGAAAGACTGGAAAGAAAGAGAGAGAGAATGACCATCCTTCAAAAAAGAACAGAAAGAGAGAGAGAGAGAGAGAGAGAGAGAGAGAGAGAGAGAGAGAGAGAGAGAGAGAGAGAGAGGCCATCCCTCACAAGAAATAAAGAGCAGAGACAGAGAGACAGAGATTAGATATCCTGCCAGCACACGTCCTGCCGCGAAGCCAGAAGTCCATATTTCCCTCCCTGACGTCAAGCAACGCAGCTCGTATATTGAGACCCACAAACAGCGTCTAATGGAACGGCGAATATATATAGTGTCATTCATAATACAATAGCCCCCATACACTCACTCTCCACTGCGGGAGGAGGAAGAGGAAGAGTGAGGAGAAGAAGAAGAAGAAGAGGGAGGAGGAGGAGGAGGAGGAGGAGGAGGAGGAGGAGGAGGAGGAGGAGGAGGAGGAGGAGGAGGAGGAAGAAAGCGAAAAGATGGAGAAGAAGAAGAAGAAGCAGAAGAAGGAAAACGAGAAGAAGAAGAAGAAGAAGAAGAAGAAGAAGAAGAAGAAGAAGAAGAAGAAGAAGAAGAGGGAAAACGAAAAGGAGATGAAGAAGAAGAAGAAGAAGAAGAAGAAGAAGAAGAAGAAGAAGAAGAAGAAGAAGAAGAAGAAGAAGGAAAACGAAAAGAAGAAGAAGAAGAAGAAGAAGAAGAAGAAGAAGAAGAAGAAGGAAAACGAAAAGAAGAAGAAGAAGAAGAAGAAGAAGAAGAAGAAGAAGAAGAAGAAGAAGAAGAAAGGAGAAGAAGAAGGACAAGGAAAAGAAGAAGAAGCAGAAGAAGAAGGAGAAGAAGAAGACGAGGAGGAGGAGGAGGATGAGGAAGTGGAAGGACAGGGGAAAATTATTGAGTAGACTGGGATGGTGGAAAAGATGGGAGGGGGTATGGAGTGTCAGACAAGATATGGGAGAAGGGGGGGGGGAGGTAAGTGGTGGTTGTTTTATGACAGATTCTAACTCCAAACAGACATGGCACTTATGTTTTTCCTCTGGTACAAGCCACCGGGCTTTTGTGCTTTTATTTTCTTTTTTAAGCTGTCAGTAAAAACCCTCAGCTGATATCGCTGAATCTAATCCTGATTGGTGGAAGCTCGCAATGCAGACCAACCACGGGAGGTTACAGCTCAGTGGTGTCAGCCAATCAGAAGCGTCTGACCACTAATAAGAGGTTACAATTCAGAGGAATCAGCCAATCAGAAGTAAGATAGAAACTTCAATGATACTGGCTGCAGATATTTACCGTCAGTTTCAAATTTTTAAAAAATTACCAAACACTGTCCTCCTCTCTGAGTTAAAATCAGCCTCCTGGAAACATTTCAGTGCAAAACCTCCCAAATCGGTGGTTTCGTTTAACTCAAACTTTAGTCCAGCCCCTTGAAGCAGCCATTTCTATTCTAGAAGTTGTCGAAGCATAAACATTCTGTTTTTCTTTCTTTAAATCTGCAGCTGAAAACCCTTTTGAACAGAGTCTACACACTATAATAAACACAAGAGGGCTTCAAAGAGAGATCTGCCTGCAGAGAGAGAGAGAGAGAGAGAGAGAGAGAGAGAGAGAGAGAGAGAGAGAGAGAGAAAGTTATAGGAAAAGGTGATAAATATATAAATATGAGGGAACACAAAATAAAATCAATACACCTGAAATTCAGAAGTCAGCAGCAGAGAGCAGGAATGAATTAGCTACCTGCTAATTCATTAGCTACCCTTGGAGGTAAAAGAAGAATCCACAACTGTACTAAGCAAACTTTGGCACATCTTAGTTGTAGCAAAGATAAAACTCTTACCAAACCGAATAGTATTTGTATCCACAATGTTTTGGTGTCACGTTGTTACACAGTTCAGTACCAGAGTTCTTCCATTTCTTTTACTGTCAGACTGCGAAACAGTCTTTCAGGTAGCTTCTGATACTATTGCTTGAAAGTTCATGAGAAGCTTAAAGCACTGTGCACCACAGCTTTAGATTTCCTGAATGCATTGCACTGCTTGTGAATGCTGACTTCTCCCTTGCCATTTATTGGTAACTTTTTTGGCTTTTCACTTATGAGCAGATTCAGCTTTGCTGATGTCTCCTTTGCAAGGTACGGTCCTCTAGTTCTATAAAGTTCTTTTTTTTTGCAAATTCT
>NC_089794.1:22115102-22120102 GCF_040412425.1 Macrobrachium rosenbergii
TGAATTGCCAACAACGCTGCCGGAACTCGTGGCTGTGATTGCCAACGAATGACTTACAACGAGGCCTTTCCTTCACTTTGGCTGGAACTTAAATTCGCGAAATGACGGCACGTTGGAGGCTTGACGAAACTATAAAAGCAACGCAGCAGGAGATTTTAATCTTTCTAGTCTTATACTGCCCTAAAATGGAAAACTGCAGTATCTGCAAAACTTTCGAAATTGAGACATCCCACCTATTGGGCTCGTGAAACACTAATACACAAGTGACTGCAGTTTCAGAATGATTCTTCTTCAATGCTTTCCACGAGTATTTAGGGGGTCCCACTTGCAGCATCTGCAAGATCAGTAGTGAGGCAAGGGAGTCTCTACCATTTTTCTCAGTTTTGTATTTTTGCAGATACGGCAGTCTTCCTTTTTAGGGTAGTATAGGTCTAGCACATCGAAAGGTTTCCGATTTGTATAGTGGCTAACGCCTGCAACCTTAGACTCATAATGGCAGTTCAGTTGACTGGATAATGAAATCGCGTTATATAAAGGCATTTCGTAATACGTAGAAGCTTGACGAAAAGTTCGCTAAAGCAACACAGAAGGAAAATTCAATCTTCACAGCTTTATATATAATAATTCTAATACACCGAAGGAATTCAGGCCGTAAACAATGGCTGACGCCTGCAACCTTTTAGACTCATGATGGCCGTTCAGTTGAAAGAGGCAGCAGCTTTACAACTCCGGCCAAAAGAAACGAATGAAAAACTGCTCTCTCTCTCTCTCTCTCTCTCTCTCTCTCTCTCTCTCTCTCTCTCTCTCACACACACACACACACACACACACACACACACAGCGACACGTTCCCCCTAACAGAAGCTAATAGACTAAAACGTATCCTTCTTTTTTTTTTCCTTTTCCATCTCTCGGCCATTCGTACGGCCGTCGTTCTTGCTCGGAACGGCGAAGAACGGCCGCAGGATTTCATAATACGCTTTGCTTAAATGGCCTCACTCCCTCCCTCACTCCCTCCATCCCTCCCCCCTCCTGGCAAATGGCTCAGCCAATATCAGGGAAATGCCGAGAGCGAACAGGCTCTTAGACTCCAACCAGAAATCCTACGAAGGATACTAAAGGGAAAAGAGGTCGCTGGAGGTCGCTAGGACCCTTGCAAGAAGGGCAATTGAAAGCGTGGCGCTGGTGGAGAGAGAGAGAGAGAGAGAGAGAGAGAGAGAGAGAGAGAGAGAGAGAAGGTAAAGTCATGAAACGAGAGTATAGTACTATCATTATGGAATAGTGGCGTCTGGGTACAGAGAGGCTAGACTATGACCTAAAGCTGTGGAGAGAGACCTAAAGCCGTGGAGAGAGAGAGATCTAAAGCCGTAGAGAGAGAGAGAGAGAGAGAGAGAGAGAGAGAGAGAGAGAGAGAGAGAAGGTAAAGTCACAGTATAGCCTATATTAGAGTCTGGGAGCAGAGAGCCTAGACCAAGTCCTAAAAGAAGAGACGAGAATCTAGTACTAGCGTTCAGGTACAGACGACCTAGACTCCTAGACCCTAGACTTATCTACACCACGACCTATAAAAAGAGAGACTTTAGGTCTTTAGGTCTTTGGCCCTCGACGAGGCCGAGTGAGGAGGACCTCGCTGGCAGAACCCGGGGCATAATGGTGATTTAATGAGGTTATTTTAGCCCCCGGGGGGGGAGAGAAATGGAGTGAGTGGAAAAGGGGTTTATGTGGGTGGCTTATCCACAGAAGCGTCTACGAGATTGCTGAAGGAGAAAGGTCGACCTGTTTTTTTAACCCGGTCCTCGTTCATTGTCACATTTTTCGAGTTCACAAAAATCTGAAAGTGTCGAACTTACTTCAGTCGTCCAGAAAAATTTATCAAATATAAATATTAATATTGTTGTTCCAATGAATATTTTATTTTTAAAACACTTATTTTTCTTTATAATCGCTGCTTGGAAATCATTTTAATGTCGATTCGTCAAATGGATATAATAAGTACTTTCAAAATTACTTGAAAACATTCATTATAAACTTAATGTTAGTTGTCACCCCAGGATAAGTGTCCCATAAGCCTAAAATTTTATTATTACTCTATAACAAAATAAAGATTACATTAAGCTGAAGTTATAATTATCAATAAAACATCTACGGAAGGCATTCTGCTCTCATCTTAGATGTGGTTTGAATCTACTGAGAACTTCCACTATTCCCTCAAGTACTAGTGGCGCCACCTATATAGTTTACTGAATGTTAATTCTTCCTCAGAGCCTCAGAATCTACGGCTTGTTGTGATGACATGATCTCAAGGCACTTTTTGCTACAGAATTTTTCTTCTACACAATGAAAGCTACGTAACTATCTTTCTGTGAGAACTCTGGATAGGCTATCGATAGGCCTAAGTTCAAAGAGGGTTGGTGCATATTTAATACCAACACTAGCACCATAGCTCCATTAGGCCTACAGAACTGGAATATTTATTTTTGTACCAACAATGGTACCAAGACCATTAGGCCTACAGAACTGGGATATTTCTAATACCAACACTAGTACTAAGACATTAGACCTACAGAACTGGAATGCTTTTAATACCAACATTAGCACTTTAACTCCAATAGGCCTACAGAACTGGAACATTTTTATAATGCCAACACTAGTACCATAACTCCATTAGGCGTACAGAACTGGAATACTTTTAATACATACATTAATACTATAAATCCCTTAGGCCTCCAGAACTGGAATATTTTTATTATCAACACTAGTACCAAGACCATTAGGCCTACATAACCGGAAAACTTTTAATACCAACACGATTACTGTAACTCCAATAGGCCTACGGAACTAGATTATTTTTAATACCAACACCAGTGCTAAGACCATTCGGCCTATAAAACTGGACTGATTTTAATACCAACAATAGTACCAAGACCATTAGGCCTACAATGGTCTACAGAACTGGAATATTTTTAATTAATACTAACGCCAGTACTAAGACCATTAGGCCTACAAACAGTGGAAAGAGGAGCAGCGGGGAGGCTAAACGCTCAATTAGAGTGACACACAATTAGATAAACAGATCAACCGTGAAATTGTTTGTTTTCAAAGGACGGACGTCTATGGTTAGTCCTTTGCGCGTGATCTTGCTAATTATAGACCTACAGCTTTTGTGGCTTAAGGATATATGGTAGGAGTTAGCAGAAGGGAAAAAATATTATATAACAATTAATTTTAATAATGTACTTAATGGTTTATAAGCGAATTTTTTGAAATTCATATTTTTTAATATTTCTCATGGCATAATTATAAATGTCTTGACATTTCATCAATAATGCTTTAAATTCAGTCATGTATCTATCTATCTATCTATCTATCTATCTATCTATCTATCTATTTATAGTTGTGGAATAGACGAAATGAATAGTAAATTCTTAAAAGATTCCCTCCCTGCTTTAGCATTTTACATAACCGTTATTATTAATACATCAATCGTGACTGGCATTTTTCCTTGTGACTGGAAATATGCTCTTGTTTGCCCTGCATTCAAGGGAGGCGATAGTGAAGACCCTGGACAATATCGTCCCATTTCGCTTCTACCAGTTTTGTCTAAGGTTTTAGAAAGAGTAGTTAGTGACCAGCTGTGTGAATACCTATCTGTTAATCACCTTCTGTCAGATACACAGCATGGATTTAGGAGCCGAATGTCAACTCAGACTGCGTTAACAAAGGTTACGGAAGTCTTATATAAAAATGTAGATAAAGGCGAAATTTCTTTGTTGGCTCTTTGTGATTTGTCGAAAGCTTTCGATAGCGTATCTCATCCAATTCTCCTGAATAAGATGGCGTTACTTCGCATTGATAAATTTTGGTTTGAAGACTACTTATCCAATCGCTTTCAGTCTGTGAAAATGGATTCTTATATTTCAACTAAGAAAAACGTTAATTATGGAGTGCCTCAAGGATCGGTCTTAGGTCCGATTTTATTTAATATTTTTATCAATGACTTGCAAAGTATTGCGCATGATTGTGAACTTGTTCAATTTGCTGATGATGCACAATTCATTCTTTCCAATAAATATGAAAACCTAGACACTCTCGTAAGAAATATGGAAGGAACGATGGATCGAGTCAATTCCTACTTCTGCCAAAACGGTTTGAAAATAAACACAAATAAGACTCAGTTTATATTTGTAGGCTCTCGCCAATATATAGATAGAATACCATCGAATCTGGTTATCAGAGCTGGTACATCTCTTCTGAATGTGAGTAAGTGTGTAAAAAATCTAGGTTTATATATAGATAGCAATCTGACATTTAATGGTCATATAGAATCTATATGTAAGAAAGCAAATAGCATTTTAGTGTTTTTGAACAGACACAAGGAATCTTTTGACTTTGACTCAAGAAAAATGGTCGTTGAATCGCTAGTGCTGAGCTTATTTTCATATTGTGCTGTGTTATGGGGAGGAGGGCATAAAACTCTAATACAGAAGGTACAAAGAATTCAGAATTTTGCTGCTAAAATTGCTGTGGGAGGTGGAAAAAAGTCTGACCGTGCTACTCCATTCATAAAGAAGCTCGAATGGTTAAAAATTAAAGAGCAAATAGAATATGACCTTGCTTTATTCATGTTTAAGCAGCGCAATTTACAACCATCAGAAAGAGTTATAGAGATAGAGACAGTAGGAGAAAACACTGTAAGAATAACAAGGCAAACAGATAACTTGGTGGTTAAACGTACTAGGACTAAATTAGCTGAGCGAGCCTTATCAGTGAGGGGGCCTGTTTTGTGGAATACACTTCCTTCAGATGTAAAAGAAAGCGAAACAATAAATTCTTTTAAAAGAAAATTGAAAGGCTATTTTCTTGACGTTGTTGGATGAGCCATTGTTGGCATTGTGTTTTGGATCAGATGTTTTGTTTTATGTAAAATATTGTTAATAGATAACATATATAATTCTATGTATATATTACTTTCATCAGTATGAGGCTAAAATTTTAAACAA
>NC_089794.1:22127602-22162602 GCF_040412425.1 Macrobrachium rosenbergii
GTGAGTTTTGTATGATACGCGTGGGATGGGGCTGCAACCCCTCTACCCTCGCCCATTCTCAAGAGCTCCAGTGCAAAGTAAGTTACAAGAACTACAACTCAAGTCTATTATGATTCTTACAAAGTGGATAGGTCTATAAGCCTATGACCTGCTTGTAAGAATCTCCTTTGCTAAATTCTCCGTCCTTACATACTTAAAATTCCTTTGCAATTCCCTTAAAATTCCTTTGCAATTCCCTTAAAATTCCTTTGCAATTCCCTTAAAATTCCTTTGCAATTCTCAAGATTCCTTTGCAATTCCCTTAAGATTCGTTTGCAATTCCCTCAAAATTCGTTTGCAATTCCCTTAAAATTCGTTTGCAATTCCCTTAAGATTCCTTGTCAATTCCCTTCAAATTCCTTGGCAATTCCCTTCAAATTCTTTGCAATTCCCTTAAAAATCCTTTGCAACTCCCCTAAAATTCCTTTGCGACTCCCTTAAAATTCCTTTGCGACTCCCTTAAAATTCATTTGCAACTCCCTTAAAATTCCTTTGCAACTCACTTAAAATTCCACCGGAATCCCCTTAAAATTCCACTGCAATTTCCTTAAAATTCTACTGCGATTCCCTTAAAATTCCACTGCGATTCCCTTAAAATTCCACTGCAATTCCCTTAAAATTCCACTGCAATTCCCTTAAAATTCCACCGCAATTCCCTTAAAATTCCACCGCAATTCCCCACGAGACGAGGATAGGCACTCCTTGGACCTCTAATCCTTATAGGATTCCACAACGCCGAATTCCTTGGTAGTAGTGGCTGACTGTTCAAAAGCTTTGCCATCAATACATCAATATGTATTCCAAATACATTAGGCTGTACTCCAATGTCGTGTGTGTTAGCTGGAAATTGAATATAAACTTTGGGTCAAAGACCAAGCGCTGGGACCTATAAGGTCATTTAGCACTCAAAATAATGTTGGATCAATTGTTCCGAGAGGGTTGAGGAAAGTCAGATGGAAGAAAGAGAATATGAAAGGAGGCATAGTAAAAGAAATGAAAGGGGTCGCAGCTAGGGGCCGAAGGAACGCCACAAAGAACCTTAAGTAATTACCACCAAAGGAAATTAGCCATAACTCCAAAATACGTCTATAAAACAGGAACCATCACTTTTTAAAAGTATATTTTATATCTCTGATACCTAATTCCTACTTTAAGTCAAGGTTAAGGATCCCCCTAACCGCCCCCACCCAAAAAAGAAAAAGAAAATTGAAGTTGATATTATAAAGATAAGGTAAGTGATGAGGCCACTTGGAAAAATTTTATCCTGAAGAGAGTTGGAAAAACACACACTTGAGACGTATTCACATTCCGGTTATAAATACAAACATGAAAGTGGTGTGTGTGTGTGTGTGTGTGTGTGTGTGTGTGTGTGTGTGTGTGTGTGTGTGTTCTTAGTTGATATCTCTTCTGTCTAGAGCAACTCTCAACATCATGTTTGGTTTTATTAGTGAGTAAGAGATTACTACGTAGCTTCTATCAGTAATCAAATAGGATTCCCGAGTAGTATCAGACATACTGAATTATCTATCAAGAGACAAGGTATAGGATGACAAATCATTTGCTATTCTCTCTCTCTCTCTCTCTCTCTCTCTCTCTCTCTCTCTCTCTCTCTCTCTCTCTCTCTTGACACACTTCTATGGAACGAACTTACTTTGTAAAAACTGTACTTTTGTTTTTCATTGCTATGAATACTGCTTAATTATTCAGTCATCTGAATATCTGACGTTGAAAGTTCAGCCTCCATCTAGAATCTAGATAATGGCTGAACTACAGTATACACTTCAAATACTAGATTCTAGATCCTAAGAAGGCTGGCCTTCCAAATAGAAGCTAGAAAGAAGTAACAGGCTACTAAATTATTAGGCCTAGTTAACTGTAACATTTCTCAGTCGTTGTATTCTTACGTAACCACTGTTTTTACGTAAGATTTACCTGCCCTATACAACAGAATTCTGTGAAAACACCGAAAGTACTGGGAATTCTTGAGAGTGACTCACCATCACACAAAACAGGGCTACAGTTTTTGCGACGCCACAACGACCTAGAGCTATCAGTCACGGAGAGAGAGAGATATATATTAAGATCGGATGAGTCATCCGAGAGCAGGTTGCTTTGAATCCTAGAGAGAGGCCAGGGAATATTTCCACTTCAATAGGAGCAACCCGAGATCCTTCAAGGACAAATGCAGAGACGAAACCTCCTCCTCCTCCTGCTCCTCCTCCTCCTCCTACCCCTTGCGTCCAAGGAGGTTGTACGTATATCCTACGGCCCTCTCTCTCTCTCTCTCTCTCTCTGGTCCTTTCTCAGATTACCCCCCTCGTCTCAAATAAACAAAAACACGTCCTTCAGACTCACCTACCTTCGCATTCTCCTCCTCCTCCTCCTCCTCCTCCTCCTCCTCCTCTCTCTCTCTCTCTCTCTCTCTCTCTCTCTCTCTGAACAGATATAGAGTAGGTCTAGCTTGTGGGAAGACAAACGAGTCTTACTGGACGAATGGCTGTGTGCACTCGTAATAAAATAACAATCTCTCTCTCTCTCTCTCTCTCTCTCTCTCTCTCTCTCTCTCTCTCTCTCTCTCAGGATGGATATAGGTCTAACAAACGGTCTAAGAAAGACCAAGGGTCTAGGAAAGGGGACGAAATGACCAATAGCCTAGTAATAAAATAACAATTGTTCACGAAAATGGCAGCTAGTTCTCTCCACCCGCGTCTCTCCTCCTTCACGTAATGGTGTGATGTTCGTCGGAGAAGAGAGAGAGAGAGAGAGAGAGAGAGAGAGAGAGAGATTCCAGTTCCCAAAGACTCTCTCCCTCCGTATTTGACTCGAGGCTTCTTCAAATCCTGCAGCATTCTTCTGTTTACTGCGAAATCTATAATCCAGGTTCTCTCTCTCTCTCTCTCTCTCTCTCTCTCTCTCTCTCTCTCTCTCTCTCTCTCTCTCTCTCTCTCTCTCTCGGTACTATAATGTAAGAGTAGTGTCTCCACTCTCACGTCTGTGAGCAACTGGTTCTTTTCTATCTCAACTCAAGCTGAAGTCCTCTAAATTGCATTGTACTCGACAAAGCCTCCCTTCGACACGCAATCTAGCGCATGCGCAGGATAGAGGAAAACACATATAGGCCTATGGAAGGTGAAGTTATCTAGAATTCATTGTACAGGACATGATCTCACTTCGATGCCTAACCTAGCGCATGCGCAGGATAGAGGAAAACATATATGGGCTATAAATCAGCTAAACACATGAAGCAGAACACGCATTCCGGAGCCATTAGGTAGTAGCCTAACCTTTCGGGAAAAAGTGGCCCCTTCCTCACTTTCCTTTTCCTCCCTTCCATTCAAATCCCTCAAATACCTCCCCCTTTCCCTCTCTCCCTCCACAACATTTCAATCCCCTTTCACAACAGCCATCGGCCACAAGGACCCTTTTTTTCTTTTTCGGTCGTTCTCCCGCAAGGCCTATGGCTGGGTCCCCTTATACTCCTCTCGACACAACAGGTTCGACGTGAAACTGCAAATTTTTGGAAAAGGCATAAAACTCCTTTGAGTTTGGCCATATAGGCCTAGAGAGAGAGAGAGAGAGAGAGAGAGAGAGAGAGAGAGAGAGAGAGAGAGAGAGAGAAGTACAACTATAACCTCTACCTTACAAAGAGAGAGAGGGACAGAGAAAGAGAGTAAACGTAATAACTAAATTTCTAGTTCCCACATACACAGAGAGAGAGAGAGAGAGAGAGAGAGAGAGAAAGAGAGATTCCCACTCTACAAGCTCTACAAGAGATATTACGGGAGAGAAAGAGAAAGAGAGAGAGAGTTCTAGGATGGAAAGACGATATATATAAAGGTTTGGGGGATTATTGGTGCACACTTGACCCCGTGACTCGAAATATTTCCTTTTTCTCTCTACCGCTGTCCGTATCTCACCCCTCGTGTGTGTGTGTGTGTGTGTGTGTGTGACTGTGTGTCTGTGTGTATGTGTGCGCACGCGCATGAGCATATACATGTATACATGCGTACATAGATTTGAATACTACTGATATAGGCCTAGGCCTATACTTGATTATAACATCTTGGATGTTTGTGCTTGTGTGCGGATATACTGATGCAGGATAATTCTGCATATATATATATATATATATATATATATATATATATATATATATATAGAGAGAGAGAGAGAGAGAGAGAGAGAGAGAGAGAGAGAGAGAGAACGTGTGCGCAAATATACCGACAATTCCACGAAATTCCTCTTATCTCCCAAGACAGTTCCGTATACCTGACACCAACCATAAACCAACAAAAATAATTGCCGTGGCATAACAAGACTAATGACATGAATAATAATAACGATTACGCAAATAAATTACGACCAAACCTCGCCGACTTCCCGCCGGAATTGAAATGCAGAGGAAAGCAGCAATTACAGCGACTCCGAGTTATAAGTAATTACGGGTCTGTGAGTTATATATAAGTTCCGCTGACGTCTGCCTAGACCTGACTTACAGAGCTAATTACACGGTGTAATGTTATGGGAAACTGTTATTATTATTATTATTATTATTATTATTATTATTATTATTATTATTATTATTATTATTATTATTATTAATTTACACACCGGGAGAGCCTTATCATGCCCATAGGCCTATGCCCTAGGAGAATAGGTACGTGATAGGCCTAGCGTAGTAATAATAATAATAATAATAATAATAATAATAATAATAATAATAACAATAATAATAATAATAATAATAATAATAATAATTTATTAATATTATTATTATTATTATTATTATTATTATTATTACTATTTATAAACCAAGAGATTCCTACCATGCCCATAGGCCTATGCCCAGTGAGAATAGTTACGCGATAGGCCTATTGTCGATAATAATATCAATAATAATAATTATTATTATAATAATAATAATAATAATAATAATAATAATAATAATAATAATAATAATAATAATAATAATAAACCGAGAGATTCCTACCATGCCCATAGGCCTATGCCCAGTGAGTATACTTAGGTGATAGTCCTATTGTCAATAATATTATTATTATTAATTAATAATAATAATAATAATAATAACAATAATAATAATAATAATAACAATAATAATAATAATAAACATAGACCCTCTTATCACGCCCCAAGGCCTATGCCCTGCGAGAACAGTATGTGATAGGCCTAGTGTCAGCTGGTTGTCTATGGGCATTAGAAGAATTGTGTGACCCAGACCTACTTCGGATGAGAACTATGAGGTGGGATTACGTAATAATAATAATAATAATAATAATAATAATAATAATAATAATAATAATAATAATATATGCAATCAATGTGTTGGTAATTATAATGAACTTTGAGGTAGGCCTAAACGAAAGGAATCAGTGTGACAAACTATATAGGGGTCAGTATCTCATGATTTGTATATATTACCGCAAAATCTTCTGTTATAATATTTTTGTGGGTACGGGATAGACTAGAACCCGTGTGTTTCGTATTGCTTATTAAAAAAATAGCAAGTAGGCCTACATGAATTAACACCTTAGACCTAATTAGCATAGACAGGAGCATATGGACGAAAATACCTACACTTCAGTAACCGAGAGAGAGAGAGAGAGAGAGAGAGAGAGAGAGAGAGAGAGAGAGAGAGAGAGAGAGTCGAACTCCCTTTACGAGAGAGAGAGAGAGTCGAACTACCTTTACGAGAGAGAGAGAGAGAGAGAGAGAGGGGGGGTCGAACTCCCTTTATGAGAGAGAGAGACAGAAGTATTTTGTTAATTTACTGAAAGATCTTCATTCAAATCCTTTCACGCTGAGAGAGAGAGAGAGAGAGAGAGAGAGAGAGAGAGAGAGAGAGAGAGAGAGAGAGAGAGAGGGTTATATATACGAGGCTCTTAATTCAAAGTTTATGCACGCGTATGTACACACGAACATACATTGAACACATAATTAGAGCCTTGTGTTGTGAGAATTATTCTACCCTTCTCGGTTTCATCTCGTATTTTAGTTTATACATTTGCGTGTGTGTGTGTGTGTGTGTGTATTTACACCCTACTTAAATACATGGTGTGAAGGCTATGTATGTATACATTCCGGGAACACGTAGGCCTACATAATTTTGGCTGGATCTAAATTCCCCAAGCACTGATGTATATTATTATTATTATTATTATTATTATTATTATTATTATTATTATTATTATTAATTTTCTGTTTATTATTATTACTAATTTTCTAATTATTATTATTATTATTATTATTATTATTATTATTATTATTTTATAGTTCAGGAATCTTTTCGTACTTCCATTTTTATGGTTGTACAGAATCTCTTTCTACTAGAGGTTAGGTTAGGAATCATCTCCCAGCTTCTGTGTTCCCAGTGTTGAGATAATTACCCACAAACCAAGTTGCGTTAGGCTGGGTTCAGAAATCCTAGTTCTATACAGTCTCTTTCTAGTACAGGTTAAGTTAGGAATTTTCCCCTACCTTCTGTGTTCCCACCACTGTGTTCCTAGTTCTACAGTCTCTTTCTACGTGAGGTTAGGTTAGGAATTTTCCCATGCCCTCTGTGTTCCCAGCATTAAGATCTTTTCTAGGCCAAGCCCAACCAAGTTAGGTTATATAAGCTATACTTACTTACTTAGGTTATATTAGGTTCACCAAAATCAAACCACCTCCAACCCTCTTAACCGTCTACTAAATCCTCATATGAATCTAGAGCCAATTGGTTGCCCCTCCCGTCGGCCCCTACCCATGCCCACCAGAAGGGCATTTCATTTCACGGGGAAACAAAAGAACAACGTTGGCGTCGACAAACTCTCAAGGGCCTTCCCTCACAACTGGCCAATTTCGCCAGAGCCACTTCTACGTTGTTGTAGCTCCAGAGAGAGAGAGAGAGAGAGAGAGAGAGAGAGAGAGAGAGAGGCAGCCAGATACTGCCAGGGAAGGGGGGGGGAGAGAGAAAGAGGGGAGATATGAGAGATATTTCGGCGGCAGCAGCAGCAGAGAGAGAGAGAGAGAGAGAGAGAGAGAGAGAGAGAATCACAATACAAAGAAGTAAAAAGACGTAAAAGGAGAGAGAGAGAGAGAGAGAGAGAGAGAGAGAGAGAGAGAGAGAGAATCGCAATACAAACAAGTAAAAAGACGTAAAAGGAGAGAGAGAGAGAGAGAGAGAGAGAGAGAGAGAGAGAGAGAGAGAGAGAGAGAGAGAGAGAGATAAAATCGCTAAGCTTATAGTTCACTCTGGACCACTTGTGTTCATTTCACGTCATGTTACAAGAGAGGCGTTTGAGGTATTTTGTTGGGGAATCGCAGAATCTCCCCTTGGGGAAGATAAATCCCCCAGGGAGGTGTGTGTGTGTGTGTGTGTGTGTGTGTGTGTGTGTGTGTGTGTGTGTGTGTGTGTGTGTGTGTGTGAGCGCGCGCAAATTACAAACGACAAAAGAATCATGTCTTTAATTTTGATTGGACGCGGATGATGACATTAAAATATTTCGTATATTATTATCCTTCGGAATTCAATGAGAGATATGTGGTAGACATTGAGAGAGAGAGAGAGAGAGAGAGAGAGAGAGAGAGAGAGAGAGAGAGAGAGAGAGAGAGCCCAGTACAAGTGATGAAAGACAGAAAAAGAGAGAGAGAGAGACAGAGAGAAAGAATGAGAGTTACATGTGGTGAAAGATACACCTGGAAACTGAGGGAGAGAGAGAGAGAGAGAGAGAGAGAGAGAGAGAGAGAGATCCCAAAAGCAACAAACCTCTAGGCTTACGCAGCAGGAGCAAAGCCCTAATCATTCACGAAGAAACTCTCCCTCCAGAAAGGAAAGAAGAAGAAGAAGAAGAAGAAGAAGAAGAAGAAGAGAGAGAGAGAGAGAGAGAGAGAGAGAGAGAGAGAGAGAGAGAGAGAGAGAGAGAGAGATTTCCGACTACATCCTTTGAAATCCGCCAAGAGATAAGAGGGTGTTCCGACAGACCCCGGGGGGGAGGGAGGTGGGCAGGAGGAAGAAGAAGAGGAAAAAGCTAGTAAGAGGGGAGGGGAGGGGGGAGGGGAGGGAAGAAAGGAGATGAGATTGAAGTAAGCTGTGAAGGTTCATCCCGGGCAGGGGAAAATTCCCACAGAGAAAGAAATGGGGAAGGAAGCAAGGGAAATAACTCCCGGACCGCTACGCTAAGAGAAAGATTGACTACATAGGCCTACGTCACTACTCCCTTAAAACGTATTAAAAAATGACATAAAATTCCCTTAATGAAAGATTCCTTTTTAAAGAGGCCTCTTGACGGATATAAGTTACTGCCTTAAAGCTCTGTTCTAATGAACAAGATCCTCTCTATTCTTCTATGGTCTATCTAATACGTTTCTGCTAGATTCTCTGTACTCTCTTGTAGCCTATCTAATACGATTCTGCTAGACTCTCTATTCTTCTGTAGCCTATCTAATAAGATTCTTCTAGACACTCTATTTTTCTGTAGTCTATCTGATAAGATTCTGCTAGACTCTCTATTCTTTGTAGCCTATCTAATAAGATTCTGCTAGATTCTCTACTCTTCTGTAGGCCATCTAACAAGATTCTGCCTGACTCTCTATTCTTCTGTAGCCTATCTGATAAGATTCTGCTAAACTCTCTACTCATCTGTAGTCTATCTGGTAAGATTTTCTGGTTTTTAAGGGAACACTGAGAAATAACATTGCCAGACCAGCAAAAGGGAATTTGAATGGCCTCTGAAGCTCCAAAGAAGTTGAAGGGGGAGTTGTAAACAAAAAACTTTTAAAAAAAACTAAAAAAATGCTACTTTTGCTTCCTAAGGGCAATGGTCACGCAGAATTGGAGTACCGTATAGGCTATAGCCTTTACAAAATATGGGATTTACTGAGCAGAAGTTAGCCAGAGTCTACAGATGTGTGGTGGTTCATTTCCATGCACTATATCTGCATCATCACCTGATTCATTTAGGCTATATTGCACCATGACCAGAACTTTCACCCACAAAATATTATTTTCCAACCACCATATCTGCATTGTCACCAGTCTCTGCCATACTGCTCCAGAATCAGGACTTTCATCCACATGATATTGTATGTTTCTAGGCGCCATATCAAGACTCTTACAATATTGCACCATGTTCAGAAGGTTAAGGGAAATCCAAAAAGAAGAGATCTCACTTGTTAAAAGGAAAAAATAAGAAAATAAATTAACAAAATAAATGAAAATTTATTAAAACGCAAGGCAAATAGCATTAGGGTAGTGATGCATTGCATCTTGGCTTGAACTTCTGAAGTTTCAATTGCAGGACCTCTGGAACTGAGAAGTCCAACAACGAGGCACAATTAGTATGTAGATCTTGCATTCGACCATGGTCGACGTTTTCACCACCAAAGTGTATCGTACTGGTCCAAAATCAACATCCACATTACCAAACATTGCCAAATTCTATGGTGTCAGTCCTTGCCCGCCCCAGAAACTGCAACTATCATACTATCAAATTCTATGGTATAGGCCTATGCCCAATTACCTGAATCCCATATGCCCTAAAACTACCGTCTCAGGATACGTCCTCACTACAGTAAAACAAGTATTAAACATGTCGGTAACTTGTTGCATACATATCACATACAAGTGGAAAACCATTATTATTATTATTATTATTATTATTATTATTATTATTATTATTATTTGTGAGGGGTAAGACAAAGAAGCGTGAATTTAATCAATAATAATAATAATAATAATAATAATAATAATAATAATAATAATAATACTCAGATACACTGACGGATAGTGAGATAATACTCCCAGAGAGAGAGAGAGAGAGAGAGAGAGAGAGAGAGAGAGAGAGAGAGAGAGAGAGGGTTACTCTCTTCGTAAGTACAGAAGTCCTCCATTAAAATACATTTACATATATTCAAAAACGATAAAAAAAAAGAATTCAAATAAATTACAACCCTTTCTAATGGCGTCACCAAAAATTTGACAAAAACAGCGCAGCGCGAAGTTGCGACGCGAACTTCAGCACATCTGCGCAGACAAAGCATTATGACATCACTGCGCACTGCTCGCAGCCTTGAAGTGACTCCAGACGAAGTGACTTCAGCACAGCATGTGTTTGTTGTTCGGCAAGTTGGACGTCAGGAGTTGTTTTCTTGTTTTTTCCTAGATATAATTTTTATGCTTTGTACAGAAAGTTGTTGTAGTTAAGGTTCGACTGAAGTGGTTACAAGATTTTCGCCTAATTAGCTGCCTTTATAGTTTTAATTCTAAAAATAAATGTGCTGAAATTATTATATATATATATATATATATATATATATATATATATATATATATATATATATATATATATATATATATATATATATATATATATATATATATATAGCATGGTTTCAAGTGATCCAGTTTAGATGTGTTTTTGAATTCTAAAGATTGATACGTCCTTTCTGATGTACTGTTGTTGGCTATATTCAAGAGCTTGTCATTTTTATAATATTGTATTATATGTTGTGGACAATAAACTTCTATCTATTTGTCCATCTATCTTTATACATATAACATATATATATATATATATATATATATATATATATATATATATATACATATATATATATATATATATATATATATATATATGTATGTTGTATAAATAAAGGCAGTTCCATATTTTCGTGACTGAGTTGCACGTATTATATGTAGGCTATAGATACCTTCTATGTATATATATATACACATACATGTATACACATATGTCTATCTGTATATATATATATATGTGTGTGTATGTATAAATAGAGGCAATTCCATATTTTCGTGATTGAGTTATAAATAATGTGTATATATATATATATATATATATATATATATATATATATATATATATATATATATATATATATATACACATACATATACTGTATACATACACACATATATATGTATACAAATCTACATAGCCTTTATGTGTATATATACAGATATATATTTATATACATACAGTACATACATATATACAGTATGTATATATGTATATATATACATATACCACAAATCAAAAAGCTTTCTTTAACTTATCAAAAACTTCCCACAAACAAAAACGAACACAGTTTCCGCTACTAATTTCAAATGCAGTACCCGGTACGATCTTCCAATAAATACAAAAATATTTAAAAAAAAAAAAAAACTTAGGTATTTAAAAACAAATGAAAAAAAAAATCTGTGGAAAATAATTTCTTAATCAAAATGCAAGTAACATTATGAAGCAATCAGTGCATAACTAATTAATTTCTGTTTTATTTATATTTTAACTACGGTATATTAATAAATGAATAATTGGTATGATTTTTTTATGGCATGGTAACATGATTTGGCTGATTTTTCGTACTGATGAGTATTGTGAAAATATTAGCTAGTCTTTTTTCACTCACTGTTTTGCCATATACGGGCATTCTGATTGATTCCCTGTGTATAATAATAATAATAATAATAATAATAATAATAATAATAATAATAATAATAATAATAATAATTTCAGGAGCAATCCCGAAGATTGTTCTTATTTTTAGTGTCGTAAAATTTTTATTTTTCCCAAATTGGCCCGAATTTTTTATGTATGAAGTATTGTCAGGCGCGTACAATGCACACACACACATATGTATGTATGCATGCATGTATATACAGTGTAAATATATACATGCATATATAAATATATATATAGTGTAAATATATACATACACATAAATATAAACATTATATATATATATATATATATATATATATATATATAGATAGAGAGAGAGAGAGAGAGAGAGAGAGAGAGAGAGAGAGAGAGAGAGAGAGAGAGAGAGAACCCCAAAAAAAATTTAATTATAACAAAAAGGAAAGTCAGAGATCAACTCTCTCTCTCAAACGCAATTACGCAAGCAAAGAGTTGCTTTAAAATTCATGAACAAGACGAAGTGAAAGACAAATTTACTTTCTGATTCTATGGAACAAGGAACAACGCTCTCTCTCTCTCTCTCTCTCTCTCTCTCTCTCTCTCAATAATAATAATAATAATATGTGACAAGTAGCTACTGAAAATAAAATTACTTGAAGAATGTCATTCAAAATCATATTAATACAAGTACAATTTAAATCTTACATTTGAAAGCATAATAATAATAATAATAATAATAATAATAATAACAACATCATCTGTTGGCTGGGGCAAAGTTCAGAGGTCCAAACAAGGCCTCTCAGCCTACTCCCTCTCACGCTTTCCCTCACTTATACGAACCGCTAGCTCTTGGGCAAGGTACCATGCCATCATGAAACCAGTTTAATTCAAACCAACTCAAGAGTTTTAGCTCAGATTGTTACTCAGTATTCCTGAAGGTTCCATTTTGATGTCCGTTATAAAAAAAAAAGTCTAAATACGGTGTGGGAATAATAATAATAATAATAATAATAATAATAATAATAATAATAATAATAATGGTGCAATGTGCATAGGCTTAAGTCTAGTATGTTCTAGTGAGCCAGTCTTCTTTGTGGAAATGGCTTTAAATTAATAATAATAATAATAATAATAATAATAATAATAATAATAATAATAATAATAATGGCGCAATGTGCATAAGTCTAGTATTTTCCATGGAGCCACTAGCGACCTCCAATAATAATAATAATAATAATAATAATAATAACACTTCACAAACTAAACAAGAATAAAAATCCCTAAGAACTGAGCCCAATGAGCAAAGGAAAAAAGAAAGGAATAACGATAAAATAAAAAACAAAGCGACAAAGATTGCGCTAAAGCACATTAAGACATTTCTCCACGAACTTTCGGTTACCGACCCCTTTGTGGGCTATATACTCTCCTGACCCCTCACTGGCCTTCAAGGTCACGCCTGTGAGAGCCGAAAATGTTGGCTCATCCACGGACGGCGAGAGAGAGAGAGAGAGAGAGAGAGAGAGAGAGAGAGAGAGAGAAATTTTCAGTTTATTTCATTTGTACAATAGACCTGAGGGTGTTCAAGAGAAAGAGACAGTTTATTTCATTTAAGCAATAAACTTGGGAGAGAGAGAGAGAGAGAGAGAGAGAGAGAGAGAGAGAGAGAGAGAGAGAGAGAGAGAGAGAGAGAGAGAGAGCGGATTATGAAATTGTGGAATTTACACCATTTCAATAAATGTTATGACATTTCCTTATTTCTAATAATTCAACTGCAGAGCAACAAGTAACATATATATATATATATATATATATATATATATATATATATATATATATATATATATATATATATATATATATACAGAAAACAAAAAAATCATTCAATTTAATTATCTGTTTAAAGTCCATTTGCAGGAATTTCTGCCACTTACCTTTTCAGCGAGCGAAAGAGCAAAAGAGAGAGAGAGAGAGAGAGAGAGAGAGAGAGAGAGAGAGAGAGAGAGAGAGAGAGAGATTCCTCAAGACCTCGTAGAAGAAGAAGATGAAGAAGGACCTTCAAAGTCCCTCGCGCAATTATACGGAAAACGTTGACTCGACTTAGACATAATAATAATTCCCCCAACAAAAGCTTCTTCTTATCACTCGTAAACACTATCAATTCCCTTCTAGTGGAATTCACTATTCTTTCAAGAATCACAATCTTACACTATTTCAGTGGAGAGAGTCTTTTTAATCTCGTTCCAGAAGCGTTTAAAAACGCACGGACATTATAATTTCCACACGAGAGGTTGAGTCGGTCTCTTGCGCACAATACGGAGTCGCTGGCAGCACTGTCTAGTCAGTGGCAGCGGACCGCGGGTTGATTGCTCTGCTACTCTTGTGTGCGTCTGTGTTTGGCCCAACGTGTCGTACGGCTTTTAAATTCCCGATATATCTTTTTTATTATCGTTCTAACGATAAAAATTAGCATTCAAGAGAACTTAGCGACTACAAAAGACGATATTTAATTGATTTCCCAAGTGTCTGATTCTTCAATTCTTTCCTTTTGACGGAAACAAAAGTGTACGAAGTATCGCCACTTTTTCCTCCCCGCATGTTGCGTGAAGAATGATGCCATATTAGGGTTGACAATTTTTCCCCCGCCGACAACAATCTATCACGGAGGGAAATCGAAAGATCTGTGAATATACATAAAGATTCTAATGTCTAGCGAAATGGAAATGGTTTCTGAAGAAGTACTGAAGCCTATCGCCAACAAAATACACGGTGGAAAACGCTGAGAAAAATCGAATAAAAACTTGAAGAATTCCCTTGTGTCATCAACAACGGGTCGTCGTAGTCTCTCTTTCTCTCACAAGCCGCGTTGGGGGAAGAAGAAGCGAGTTGGGGCGGGGGTTGGATGTTGTCCTGGGTTGGAGGGAGACGACAGGGAGGAGGGAGGGGGTAGGGGGGAGAAGGGCAGGGATTAATGATGGTGGCTGGTTGGGAAGAAGGAACAGCTTTCGGGATAGCCGGGGAAGAACTCGCGAAATAACTTTGAGGAGGAGGCGTTGCTTCACGAGTGAAATTAAGCAATGAAGTGACTTTCACTTGAGCTTTATCTCAGATAAAAAAAAAAGGCATTTGACAATTATAACTAACGGTTAACAAACCCCTTTTGAAAATGGTTGGCAAAATCGTCACTTAGCTCATAAAACAAATTATTTATCCCGCTCTATTAAAGCTTCTTAAGGTTAAAAGCGTAGTTATCTTGTAAAACTACTGAACTCTAAGACGAGTGAGCCCTGTTATGCAAGATATCACGGAGATATTGCAAAGGCACTAAGAAAAAGTAACCTTTCTCCAAAGAATAGGCCTACGTACTTGACTTGTTTAGGCCTATACCATCGAATGGCGTTTGGGAAACGTCATGTGGAGATACAGGCGCTTGATAACGGTAGATATTTTGACTGACTTTCCCCCTAAAGAGTGACTAATGACTGGAAAGTAACAATAGTAGCTCCGTCTAGGCTAAATTGGCCTGTACCCATGTCAAAAATGAGGTAATACATGCAACTACTACAAAAAAGGAAGGCATTATGCAGCGGTCGTGAGTTTTAACGCTGGAAAGGTAAAATATGAGCCATACAGACAAATGCTGCCCAGCTAAAGTAGAATTTTTATTAAAGTAAATGCTGCATAAATAAACCAAGGGTCATGCAAGCAACTACCAAAAAAAGCAGGGTCATACATTCAAGTACTGCAAGCCTGAAGCAAGGATCTTGAGAGCAAATACTATCAACGTTAAGCAAGGGTCTTGCAGGTAATTATCATGCAGATAAAACAAGGGGTCACTCAAGCAAAACCTGCAGAGACTGTGCTCAATGCAGCAGACACCACAATCTCAAACACTGGAGGAAAGAATGCATTGCCATCAAGTGTAAAAATGTAGAGGATATTCTCTTTCTTCCAGCTGGATGATTTCAGACAATATTCACCAGTAAAATGTAGTGAAAAATTTTATTAAAATGCTGAAAGGAACCACCTGTAGGTCAATTTGGGCCTTGAATTTGTTGAATAAGCTGATATTCTTCAGACACAATTTTATCCGTTTTACAAATCCCCGTATAAATAAACTGTGAATTTCAGGCACGAAGATAACTTTAAGTATGAATAAGATGAATTAATGTTTGTTGAATATTTTACATCAAGAATTCACCTTTTTCTAAAGAAAATTATTCTTGAT
This sequence comes from Macrobrachium rosenbergii, assembly GCF_040412425.1. Taxonomy (NCBI): domain Eukaryota; kingdom Metazoa; phylum Arthropoda; class Malacostraca; order Decapoda; family Palaemonidae; genus Macrobrachium; species Macrobrachium rosenbergii. The sequence continues at coordinate 22,143,305 of NC_089794.1, forward strand.
TCAAAAAGGTATTTCCAGTATCGATAGCGAACATGCTGCTGCAACGCCAGTTATAGGAGAGCAATGAATAAACAATCTTCCCTTAAAGGGAAACCCACAGAGAGAAAAAAAACTCGATTAAATCCTGTACAGCAAATGGACCCCTTGCAATTCTGAGTTCAGAATGATTATTTCATGCTTTGCTCTGCTTCTCACAGGATGCTGAGTTCAGGGTAAGAAGTTTAATTAGATTTCTCAGAGGTCAGTAAATTATCTTTTTTTTTATTCTAATTTCCAACCTTAATTTAGATTGATTGATTGATCGAATATAGAGTTTAGATTGATTGACTGATTGAATATATAGTTTAGGCCAACGGCCAGGCACTGGGACTTATGAGATCATTCAGGGCTGGAAAGAAAATTGAGGATAGGTCTGAAAGGTGTAACAGGAGGAAAACCTCAAAGCAGTTGCACTATAAATCAATTGCTAGGAGAGGGTTGAGGAAAGTGAGATGGAAGAAAGAGAATATGAGCGGAGGTTCAGTAGAAGGAACGAAAGGGGTTGTAGCAGCTAGGGGCACTACCAACCCCGCCCTATGGGGCTTCCCCTTTTCATAGGCGCCACGAACAAACACCAAACTATTTTCTCCCCCGGGGTTACGTTTGATAAAAAACATAAACACGCAACGTTAAGAAATGAGGCGGATGTAGGGGCGGTTGGTTCCCCCTCCGGTCGAGGTACGAAAATAATAGAAAAAAAAATATTAAACCAACACCATTTCGCCGAAAATAGAGCGAGGGGTCTTCCCTTCATTATCTTTCCCCCCCTTATCCTGTCTGTGTACGCACTTGATTTAACTACACAACACGTTATCTCAGTCAAAGGGTCTTTCTCTGGGCAGTTTCCTCTCTCGCGTTTTTGGTCACTTTTCGCGTCTATATATAACTCTCCCCTGCTCTACTTTCTTCTCTTCCCCGAGTGCCGTCAGCGCACCTCATGCGGTACACTGTAGGCATTACTTGAGGTTCTTTGCAGCGTGCCTTACTTAGGCCCCTGGCTGCATACCCTTTCGTTCCTTTTACTATGCCTTCATTCATATTCTCTTTCTTCCATCTTACTGTCCAACTTCTCCTAACAATTGATTTATGTTGCAACTGCTTTGAGGTTTTCCTCCTGTTACGCCTTTCAGACCTTTCACTGTCAGTTTCCGTTTCAGCGTTGAATGGCCTTAGTTGCCCCAGTGCTTGGCATGCATGTTTAAAATCTATAGATCAATCAGTCAAATTCTATTTCTTTCGTTTATACGATTTTAGATATTTAGGCATTAAAGCTTGTTGAAGGTTGCTATTCACTAGCTTCGGAAGTTTATTTGCTCATTATAGATAATAAAACTTCTACTCAGTATAGTATCTTTTAAAATAGTCTTTGCAGTACTACAGCAGTATATAGTAGTTCGCTGCAGTATCAACATTTGTGCTGTGTCCTTTTGAAAACAACTCACATAACAAACGCAGTGCCATTTCCACTAACTAAAATGTTTCTTTGGCGCCAAAAGGCTCCTGAGAAAGGCACTGCAGAACAGTAAAACCTAGGCTGCTTTTCTGTTGGCACAAGATCACCCACTTCCTCTTCCTAGGGAGCAGTCGTCGTAACATGAGTGCCACCAGAGGGCCCAGCAATAGGAGTCCAGCCAGATGGCCAAGTAACAGGAGTGACTTGAAAAGGTTCTGTCACAGGGGTTCCACTAGGGGATGATCCGATGACAGGTGACAATGCTGCCCTATAAAATGGAAAACTGCAGTATCTGCAAAAATTTCAAAATTGAGATATGCCACCTACTGGGCTCGTGAATCACGAATACACAAGTTACTGCAGTTTCAGAATGACTCTTCAGTGCTTTATTTAGGGGGTCACATTTACAGTATCTGCAAAATCAGTAGCAAGGCAAGGGAAAACTGCAGTATCTACCATTTTTCTCAGTTTTGTATTGTTTCAGATACTGCAGTCTAAAGGTAATGGGAGGTCCACCAGCAGGAGTGAAACAACCTGAAGAGGATTCAGTCTACCAGGGGAAAGTCCGGCAATAGGAGATTCAGGAACAGGAGTAACACTGGAAGAAGGCTCAGCAACAGGAGTGATACCAGGAGGAGGTCCACCAACAGGAATGTTCAGTAACAGGAGTGCCACCAGATGAAGTTCCTGCAACAGGATTGCCACCTTCAACCCTTCTACTATCACATTTCTTTCTCTTTAAATTACCCCCTTCAATCCCTCACCTACTGGACTGGATTCTAGAATTTAGGCCAAAGGCCAAGCACTGGGACCAATGACGTCACTCAGCGCTGAAAGGGAAACTGACAGTAGAAAGGCTTGAAAGGCGTAACAGGAGGAAAACCTCTCAGTTGCACTACGAGACAATTGTTAGGAGAGGGTGGCTAGCAAGATGGAAGAAAGACAATATGAACGGAGGTACAGGAAAAGGAACGAAAGGGGTTGCAGCTAGGGGCCGAAGAGACGCTGCAAAGAACCTTAAGTAATGCCTACAGTGCGCAGCGTGAGGTGCACTGGCGGCACTAACCCCCTACGGGGCATCCCTCTCCTATCTCTCTCTCTCTGCCTCTTTCAATCTCCCTCAATCATCAAAATCCTCCTCAATCATCTTTTAGCAACCTCACCCAACCCCTTTTCCAACCTTAATTCCTCCCGGTAACCTCAATCCCATCTCCAATTGGCGTTGTAAACCTCCTGTTTGAACAGCCAAAAATAAGAAGCTCCACGCCCACCCTCCATCCAATCCTGCCCTTCCGCTCATATCCTCCCCTTCCTCTGTTTATCATCCTAACGTCATCCTATCTTATATTTATTGATAATGGAAAGGTGGAGAAAGGGGGCGGAAGCTGATTTGAAGAGAGGAAGGGGGTGGTGAGGATATTTCTGAAGTCGGTAAAATGGACAGAGGGGAATAAGTGATGCATTAATCGCTAATTTTTAGCTTTCTGTAAAAGAAAACTATTGTGCCGGCTTTGCCTGTCCGTCCGCACTTTTTCTCTCCGCCCTCGGATCTTAAAAATTACTGAGGCTAGAGGGCTGCAAATTGGCATGTTGATCATCCACCCTCCAGTCATCAAACATACCAAATTGCAGCCCTCTAGCCTCCTCAGTAGTTTTTATTTTATTTAAGGGTAAAGTTAGCAATAGTCGTGCGTCTGGCAACGTAACAACACAGGCCACCACGGCCGGCTGAGAGCTTCATGGGCCGCGGCTCATACAGCGTTATACCGAGACCACCGAAAGATAGATCTGTTTTCGGTGGCCTTGATTGTACGCTGTAGCAGCTGTACAGAAAACTCGATTGCGCCGAAGAAACTTCGGTGCACTTTTTACTTTTTTTTGTCAGTAAAAATTATATTTTACCGATAACTAATTTTATAAGTTAATAAGCGATGGAAAGTGACATTTCATAGTGATTTGTCAACAACGATAAGGACAAAGAACAATTATTTATTGCGTCTCTCTGACAAATTCATACGATTCATCATTTCTCAGTCTTTGTTTAGTGTCGGAGAAATTTCAGTCCTGCTCTATAGGTTTGTAACAAATTGATATATAGAATCGAATATTCTGTAGAATTTAGGCCAAAGGCCAAGCGCTGGGTCCTATGAGGTCATTCAGCGCTGGAAGTGAAATTGAGAGTAAGAGGTTTGGAAGGTGTAACAGGAGGAAAACCTCAAAGCAGTTGCACTATGAAACAGTTTTCAGGAGATGGTTTAGGAAAGTAGGATGGAAGATAGAGAATATGAACGGAGGTACAGTAAAAGGAATGAAAGAGGTCGCAGCTAGGGGCCGAAGGGACGCTGCGAAAGGCCCTAAGTACCGCGTACAGTGCACCACGTACTTAAGGTGAACTGACGGCAAATTGATAGATTAAAACAAATAACTGCATAAATTTACGTAAATACTGATAAATAAATGAACAAATAAAAAGAGACTGAACTCAACGTCCATAGCGAATAAAATCAACAAGAACTTATAAAAAAAATTAGCAAAAGACTCGCAGGAATTACGTGAAGCACCCCAACCTCCCACCCACGCCCTTAAACCCCCCACCCCTTAGCTCATCCACCTCCCTAATAAGCCACAAGAGAGAGAGAGAGAGAGAGAGAGAGAGAGAGAGAGAGAGAGAGAAACAGGTTTCATTAAGATCGCGATTTCCGGTCACATACTGTAGAACGCATGCGCCATCATCATCATTCCCTTCGAACAAAAATCTTTTGCGGTTTAACCGAAAGACGGGCTCTTCAGTCTAGACAAGAGATTGTGACTAATTTCCGCAAATTGGCGTCGCAAAGCCTGTGGCCATCGACACTGAGATTTAGAAAGTGTGGATATATAACCATGGGTCGCCAGTAGAATGAAAAATATTTAAAGAAATTAAAGAGTTAAAACCGCCAACCAAGAAAAACGAATGTGCAATTAGTCTCAGTTACTTTCCTACTGTTTTCGGTGACCACTTTCGAGAATTCCAGGTTAGAAATGAAATCTCGTCTCTATATTCCCAAAATGCGAGGAGGAAACCCTCGCATTATCGAATATTAAACGATCTCTTTACGATGTTTTGCACGTGAGAAGGAAAACCACCAAAGGAGGAAGAGAAAGGGTCCGGGAAACCATTTACAGATTCGGTGCACGAGAGACCCTGCGCTTCAAGGGATGGGTCTACTGTAGGTCTTTGGAAGATAGTAGCTTTGTCTCTTACGGAAGCTTTGGACTGATTGTCGTTTTGAATAATAAAACTGAATATAATTGAATTGTGTCATTTACGTTTATACGATAAACGAGAGGTTATCGTAAACGGGAAACCATTTACAAATTCGGTGCACGAGATAGGTCTAGGCCTTAGGAAGATAGAACCTTTCTCTCTTACGGAAGCTTTGCACTGATTGTCGTCTTGAATAATAAACTATCATTCAATCCTTGAGTCACGTGCGTTTATGCAATAGAGATGTTATCTTAAACCGGAAACCGTTTACAAATTCGGAAGACCCGGCACTTCAGAAGATAGGTCTAGGTCTTAAAACGACACTTAAAGACTTCGTGGGTCTTGCAGAAGATTTGGACTGACAGTTTAGCATAACAAAAAAAACTGAATATCGTTCATTTTTGTGTCAAGTACGTTTAGACGATAAACAAAGGTTACTAAATACCCTTAAAACTGAAATACTGAAGCCACAGATAAATCATATCTTTAATATCTACGTTTCTCAACAACAGTTTGTTCTCACCAACCCTAGCCGTACACCGCTGCCAAACCTATTTGTGTCGTTACGTATATTCTGAAACTAGGCCCGTTGACTTTGTCCTAATCAACTTGTTAGTTCTTTTCGATAAACTTTTCTTCCTAAGGTCAAGATATTTTGGCACAGTCTTCCAGACACGCTGGACATTGATTAGACTTGAACCGCCGTCTCTCTGGTCTAATACGTAGATCTGTCACAACCTTTGAAGGTTGCTTGATAGGCAAATAACCTAACCCTTCGTTCGACTATTTCACTCTGTACACTATCTATCCATTACATTCTAGATTCCCCAGACCGTGTCCTTTCACCACAGCATTTTTGGAATACAGTGTGTGTACTTAAGCTAGCCTGTTTTCAGTATTAGTACCATAGGACTACATCGAATCTAAAGTAACAGGGAAAAGTGTCGAAGCCAATTTTTCGTAGATAATGACCCCCAAGGTTTCAGCCCGGTATGTATCGACCTTTGCGGCGTGTTCAGGACAAGCCCGTTGGGAATGACCGTAAAAAACGTATTAACTATAAGATAATGACCCCCAAGTTATAGTAAATTTTTCCTTATGACTATCACAGGCCACTTAATGTGGCTTTTTCCTGACTTTTCCAAGCCAGAATTAGACTGACTTTCCATGTGACTTACCAGCCACCACTATCGCATGTTTATTAAACCTCTTTCAAGCAAGAGTTGCAGCCTGACTAACATTTAACACCATTCACATCGTTTCAAAGAGTTCAAGATTCGTTCAGATTATCAATATGAAGTGATGACAATTTGTCCCTTGAATCAGTAGTTATATTATTACCCATTCCTGAGACTTTCGCTGCCCATGGCAGCACTAACCCAGTATCAAATAAAAGACTTAAACAATGAACGAAGTTTTGTTCTATAATCCTAATTACAACTTCTTTTAAACCCAAGGTTGAATGACTGGCTTACGCAGAGCAGTCGTCAAATTAAGCCATAAAAACCTAAGACGAGGATTTAGAGAACGCCCATTCATCAAAAACTGCAATATACAGTTCTAGGCTAAAGCCAACTTCATCCGCAGACCTAAAACCAGCAATTAAGACCCCCCCACTACAGTTAGGATTAATTTCAGACATGCAACCAGAAAAAAAAAATCTTACTGTTAAATGTTAAATAATTCCTAGCCTTGTCAATGGCAGTATTTAAGATTTTCACTGAAGTCAAAGACTGGCAATCAATTACCCTAATTTTTACTTTCGGGTGGTAATCAGTTACCCGATAGTATTTCTCCCTCTAACCTGAACGAGTTCTAGCTGAATAGAAGATAGAATTATAGCAAATACGTCAAAGGCGAATCGCTGGGACTTTATTTTAAATACTATGTTTCTAACACCAGCCACTAGGTTGATGTAAATATACCTTGAATCATAGCTAGTATGCACCTTAGAGATTCCATATTTCCAAAGCTTCTTTAGTCACCAGCCTCTACTTTTAGTAAATTCTTATTCTGCACTGTTTGTCTAAGTTGCATTACTAGAGGATCAGCCATTGTTGTAAATGCATTTTTCTTATTTTTAAAATATCGTAACTATTTGTTACCGGCCCGATTAAAATAAACAGTACATCAAATAGCCATCGTTACCTATATAAAATAGGAGCAATGATAAACTCAAAAGCATTTCAATTTCCAGAGCACTGACCTGACAGTTTTACTCAATTTACCTTAAAAAACTTGCTTTATTATTCTGGCTATATAAATTGCCCTAGTTACCTTTGAATAGGTTTTTACCAACATGTACATTTTGACCATAGAATAATACCTTTGAACAGCTTTTGAATAGTTTTATTATATCAACAGGTCCATTTTGACCAAAGTTACATTTGAATAATTTCTTTATTATGCCCACTAGTTAACAAGGATTCTTTTAAAATTTCCATTACTTCAGTGGTTTACATAGAAATGCTGTTTTTCAGTTTCAAATCAAACCATATACATACAAAAAAAGCTTAATCTCAGTATTTCCAGGGTATAGAGGCAACACCAAAACATGAAAGTTATTTATTCAAATTTATTTGGAGAGAAAAAAAAAAAAGGAAACTGAAATTAGTAACAGGCTTTCAGTGCAAAGCTGTAAGAGTTTGCGAAATGCTATACTGATAGTGAATTTGACCTTTCAGTTAAATAATTTTTGGCAAGCTTGCAAGGTTTTTGAAATCAAAAACTTTGCGGGATTTTATAAAGTAACTCCGAGGCTCAACTCTCACCATTTCAAATATTTTACGTTGAACGCAACCACCGTTGGCGTTCACAATATAGAACTCCAGCCTCATCTCCCAACACCAGTAGACAAATCCTGCAAGAAAAAAAAAACACGACAGAAAGGGTCTTTGGACAATCAAGAATCAGTATTAGCCTACCCAACTAAAACTAAATCAGTTGAACAGAAAATTTTATTGGCCTAGCAACTAAAATCACGAAATGGAAAAAAAAAAAAACACCCTATACCGTTATCATAGTACACAAATCCATTTTTTTTAAAAGCCTTTGACCAAAGTTAAGTAACCAGAAAACCCATGACCAGTTTCGAGCACCAGCTTATGGTACTAATAAAGTGGCCAGGGAAACTACCTTTGCAATAGGTAATTACCAGCATGTACTTAAAAGAAATTATGAAGTCCTAGCATCAGGCAAGGTCAAGTTAAATACTAGTACAGTAAAACTACCAGAGTACCAGTACGTTGTATTCAAGTAACCAGTGGTACCAGGCATGTAGGCCGACAGCTTGCCAAAGCTAGGCCGACATGCACATGGCATGAAGCCTCCCAAACATCACTGACAAAACTGGAATGCTTTACATTCGTATAGGCTTAGGTTTGTTCGCTTTATGTATACATTACTTAAAAAGGGTTTGTTTGGCAAATTTATACTACATACAGTAGGTTCGGCTGTTTTTGTACTGGCATAGATTTACAGCTGGGCCTAAAACTGTAATAGTGCTAAGCTTCAAGTTGAGATAACTGCCTTACTGACAATTACTTTCAACTCAAGAATTCAAACTAACATTTACGTTCACTAAATCCAAAAAAATAATGTACATAACTGTCTTGAGAATTTATCTAATTAAAAAAATAAGTAACCGCCCATTCAATTCAATTATAACTAAGCGAAACTAGATTAAACTAAAAACCGAAGTTTATCCGTAACCTGTACATTAAAGAACGTCAGAACTGACATCTCTCCAGCCCTTGATAAACTTAAAAACAGTTTAGTTAAATACGAAGCGTAAATACTAAGCGAGCTTGAAAACTAAATTAGAAAGATAAGAGTATATAACAGAATAAAAAATTCAAAAATATAACCAAACACATTTAAGTTACTTTAGTAAAGCTCACGTTAACCCCTAACCAAAGCTCACGTTAACCCCTAACCAAAGCTCACGTTAACCCCTAACCAAAGCTCACGTTAACCCCTAACCAAAGCTCACGTTAACCCCTAACCAAAGCTCACGTTAACCCCTAACCAAAGTTCACGTTAACCCCTAACCAAAGTTCACGTTAACCCCTAACCAAAGTTCACGTTAACCCCTAACCAAAGTTCACGTTAACCCCTAACCAAAGTTCACGTTAACCCCTAACCAAAGTTCACGTTAACCCTAACCAAAGTTCACGTTAACCCCTAACCAAAGTTCACGTTAACCCCTAACCAAAGTTCACGTTAACCCCAACCAAAGTTCACGTTAACCCCTAACCAAAGTTCACGTTAACCCCTAACCAAAGTTCACGTTAACCCCTAACCAAAGTTCACGTTAACCCCTAACCAAAGTTCACGTTAACCCCTAACCAAAGTTCACGTTAACCCCTAACCAAAGTTCACGTTAACCCCTAACCAAAGTTCACGTTAACCCTAACCAAAGTTCACGTTAACCCTAACCAAAGTTCACGTTAACCCCTAACCAAAGTTCACGTTAACCCCTAACCAAAGTTCACGTTAACCCCTAACCAAAGTTCACGTTAACCCCTAACCAAAGTTCACGTTAACCCCTAACCAAAGTTCACGTTAACCCCTAACCAAATACATTTAAAATACATTTATACATTTAATATACATTTAAGTTACTTCAGTAAAGCTCACGTTAACCCTAACCAAAGCTCACGTTAACCCTAACCAAAGCTCACGTTAACCCTAACCAAAAAAAACTTAAAACCACCTGAAAGAAAAAGCTTCATTATGGTTTACGGTTAAAGCCCTAACAACCCTCCCCAGAGCTTGCCCGGTAAGTCCTAAAACCTACCGGACAAGACACATCGGGAGAGCCCTCCGCCCCTACAGGGGCACCGCCCCTGTAGGCGGTGGAGGAAAAAAAAAAAGCTATGATTTGAGATAGTAAATTGAACATGAAAATTACAGACGGATCGAAAAAATGTAACATTAAAACTTACCTAGATAGGTGAAACTGATATTAGGCCAGACCTGAGTAGTTCAGCTTTCACAAGAGCAGTTAAAACGAAGCTATCCTTGTCGCCAAGCGAAGCTATGCAGTTTTCGTAGTACTGGGGTCAATTTCTCACAAAAACGGTTTCTTGAAAAATAAATCTTCAGAACTTGCCAAGTTCTGATCCTCAAAGTTCCTGAAATCTAATAAAGTATTTAGGATTGCCAAACTAATCGCCAAAGCCTAAAATTTAAAGGAAATTTAAATACCTTGTTATAAAAAATCCATTTCAGTGTAAATCAATAAATCCATGAATCAAAACTACATTACAATTATGATACGAGAACTGAAAATCTCCACTTATTTCTGCACTGAAATCATTTCATTCAGATATTCATAGATAAGAAAACTAGTTTCCATGAAAAACAAAAACTTATTCTGAAACTAAGGTTAGGCTAATGCCATCAAAAGACATTTAGTCGAGGTGTAAGGTTTAGGCTAATGAGCGAAAAAAACTACCTACGGTTAAGTAAATTTTAAAAACTCAATTGGAACTAGGATTTGATTAAAACCATGGACGAACCCCACGTACTTGAACTAGGCCTACTATCGGCTAAAACCATTAACAAAACCCATCTAATGGGAAAACAAGGTTACGCCTAAACCAATAACAAGACCAAATTATGAACTAAAGTTAAAAGCTAATAATAAACCCACAGAAACCAAGCGTAACTAGAAATTAAGAGGCTAATACAACGAACGAAAACCCACTTAAGGGAAGACTAGCGTCAGGCTAAAACCATGAACAAAACCCATTTAACTGGAAGCTACGGTTGGGCTTAAAGCCGCCTTAGAATTACCACCGAGTGATTGAAACCGAGATCACTCAAAGTTGGAAGTGTACCCCAGTACACAAAAGCGTAGCCTTTAAACACTAAAACGACAAATACTGTTAAACAACAAATAAAAACATTGTCACTAACCTACACGATAAAAATTGAATTACCCCCAAAACTCATTCACCGTAATGAACTACAGCCTAACAAAAAAAGAAACTTAAAACATACACAACTTAAGCTACAGAATTTCTCCGAAACAAAAGTACTCAATACGTCTACCTCCTAGTTGCCTCTATGCCACCAACAGTCTTAAAACCACTCTCGCATTTTACCAAAAACTTCACATTACTATCAATAATATAAAACCTACTTACCCCTTGGTCAAAAATGAGGATTATCACCCGCGAAACCTGAACGCCCAACGTAACAAAACACAACTAAAAGCGAAGAGGCAACTGAAAGAAACTCAAGTTGTTTTAACAGAAATCAGCTCTGGGTGGCGACTCGCCGCCAAGGACAACTCAGCGACAGATTCAGGGGCGGAATCTTTACCCGAGACTAAATCGTCCTTGGATTTTCTTTAAAGGGAAACTTTAAAACAAAAACTTAATGGTGCATTAGGAACACTTATCTGATATTGCTTTAGATTCATTTTAAGTTCATTTTTTAGACACAGGACAAGTCTTGGAGGGTGGGTGACCAACATACCAATTTCCAGCCCTGTAACCTCAGTAGTTTTTAAGATCTGAGGGCGGACATAAAAAAGTGCGGACAGAATAAAGTACGGACGGACAGACAAAGCTGGCACAATAGTTTTGTTTTACAGAAAGCTAAAATCAAATAAATTTTCATTCGTCCGTCACGCAGTGGAGTACTGTAGGTGTTAAGGAAGTATGTCACTAACCTGAAGCAGTTCCTCATTGGCAGAGTCGGTAGAGTTCTCGGCTAGCACTCTGCTAGTCCCGAGTTCAAGTCTCCGGCCGGCCAATGAAGAATTAGAAGAATTTATTTCTGGCGACAGAAATTTATTTCTCGGTATAACGTGGCTCGGATTCCACAATAAGCTGCAGGTCCCGTTGCTAGGTATAACCAACTGGTTCTTAGCCACGTAATATATGTCTAATCCTTCGGGCCAGCCCTAGGAGAGCTGTTAACCAGCTCAGTGGTCTGGTTAAACTAAGGTATACTTTAACTTGTGTAGAATTACTGATAAGAGACCGTAAACCTGTATGGATGTTTTGCAGTTTTAACATTAATATTAATATTCAAAAATGAGCGAATCATTGTCATAAGCGTTTCAGGGGTGGATATACTTAGGAGAAACAGTTGTAGAAGGATAATGCAAGGTGGCTTTGGGTGTTTTGGAATGATAGTATGGGGTGTATTTTTGGTCGAACTAATATTAAATTGTTTTCGCTAGAACTGCTGAATTAGGATGTGAACTTTTAAATTAGACATTTATAAGCGCTTTAGTTTAAGTGGTAGTACACAGGGTATAAATATACTTTATAGCAACAACACGCATTCACGTATATATCTTATACAGGCAGATAGCGAAACCAGGCATTTCACTAACTGCCTGAAATTTCAGGCAGATGGCGAAATGCACTCAAGAGACATTTGATCCCCAAGGGGCTAGTACTAAACACAGCGAAGTACAATTGACCCCCAGGGGCTAGTACTAACCACGGCAGAACAGCGTAGGTGAGTCAATGTTTCGCCGTGTTTAGTACTAGCCCCACGCAGTTTCGTCATGTTTAGTACTAGTCCCTGGGGAATCAAATGTCCCTAAGCGCAGTTCCTGTAGTATATAGAACACACACACACGTATCTATCTATCTATATATATATGTATATATATATATATATATATATATATATATATATATATATATATATATATATATATATATATTGGAAGCAAGACATTCCTAGGTCTAGGTATTTGGATGTCAGATGTCAAAACGAAAGACCTACAGCAGCGGTTGGAAAGGGGTTTCAGTGATACAGGTAGCCTCGTGGCATTTTCCTACTTCATTCTACGAACTTCTTAAGTTCACTCAATGTCGAAACTCGGGAAGAGAATGAATAGTGACTTTAGTATCGCCATGAGCACTATAGTTTGAGCCTAAGTGCTCAACTTCCTCCTCCTCCCGCCATGCCCCTCTGAAGCCGTTGTGCTGAGCTTGGAGTTATAATAATAATAATAATAATAATAATAATAATAATAATAATAATAATAATAATAATAAGTCTTTGTGATAGCCACAGACACTCCAAAGACCTCCTCTCATCTTTGAATAAAGAAGAAGAAGAAGAAAGAGAAGTGGAGGAAGATGGACTAGGCCGATGCAGCTAACCGTGCAACTTTATCTGGGCTATTCTCGTTTTCAAAAGACGAATGGCCGCCGCTGACAAGAACCGACGCCTTTGTCCCAGGAACCGATCATCTTCAATCTCTCTCTCTCTCTCTCTCTCTCTCTCTCTCTCTCTCTCTCTCTCTCTCTCTCTCTCTCATGCACTCGGGGACTCACAGGATGAATGCAAAAGATCTCAGGCTCTCTCTTTCTCTCCCTCTCTCTTATCTCGTTAAGTTAGCATTCTAGACTTCTGGTGACTAGTTCACTTTTGATTTATGAAAAATATGAAAAAAAATGTCTTATGGATGGATGATACATACATATATATATATATATATATATATATATATATATATATATATATATATATATATATATATATAAGCTTCATTGATAACTCGCATTTCTCACAGCGAAAGACTATAAAAAAATTACATTCCTCTCAATCTTACATAAGAAAATTAATCGAAAATCAATTCAGTTATGACTTACACAAGCCAATTTTAGCAAAAAATCTAGATTTACCAGTATGCAAAAGTAAATGGACACTGCTTACGCACAAACAAGTTGTCTTTAGTTTCCTTTAAAAAAAAAAAAAAAAAACTAGAAACATATTTGTCATTGGTCTAAAACTCTAAAAACATCCTTGCCTTTAAATACTGCATAAATTGTCCTTGTGGACTGACGTGACGTCATCGATAACCGTCTTCCGGGTAAAAACACTTCGTTCTCTTTCAATTGTCGCTTCGTTTTCGAAGGAGTTTATTATTGTTTTGTGTGGTTTGATCTTGAGACTGAAATATTGTTTCGCGGTTTCTTGGTGACGATATAGGCCTAATCTGGCGTTCGCTCGACGTGTACGTATTGAAGGATGGAACCTGAACTGTCTTCGGCGAGGTAGGCCTATAATTGTATCCAGTATTGTTTAGTGTGAAATAAGTGGCTAATTGGACAAATTTGGGTGACAACTTTCAGTATAACTTGGTTTTTAAAGTTTTATAGTATGTCTTTAGTAGTATTTTGCTAATGTCTTATAAAACCGTTTTATAAGGTTGTGATTCTCGTGATTTTAAGCTGTTCAGTGAATGATGAGTTTTGACGTTCGTAACGAGTCATTTTGTAATTATACTTGGGTACTTTTTCTGCATTATTTTGTCTTTAACTTACTTTCATTTTTTTTCAGTACTTCGCTGTATTTGTTTCATTAATATGGTACGCTAACCTACCAAACAGACCCCGTTTTATGGACTTCTCGGATTATTATCTTGATTTCTCATTTTTTAGCAATTGGCCCTCCATTAAGTTTTCGTGTTTTGATAGTAACTACGGAATCATATTTAGTCGTAATGTGTCTAGCATCCTTCGTATATATTATATTTTTTTCCAGTTTCAGGTTCTGTCAAGTATAACGAATAATATAACTTGTCAACGCTGTTATTAGTGGTTTCCTCTTATAACCGGAGATTACTGGAGTTCAGAATAGGCAAGTTTTGAATTTGTTTAGGTTAATGTAGAACTGGTAAATGATTTCATTTTTCAAATAACTAGTTCTTACGTTTCAAATTGTCTGGCTATAAGCTTAGTAACTCGCTTAATCGTGACCAGACCAACTTCCACTATTTAACGTAGAACAACTAAACTTATATTCAAAGATTATTTCAAGATATTCTTTTTTTAAACTTTTCAATGTGTTTGGTTATCTTTCAGTGGTTCACATGATTGACAGCAGATCACCCTGGTATCTTAACGTAGTATTATTGTAATTATTTAACTTTCAGAAGTTCGTGGACTGAAGCATAAACGTTCTGAAGCCATGGTAACTTCACTGAAGCTCTAAGACTAAAATCCTTTTTCGACAATTGGAACCAGAGACGAACTGCCTTTACTACTCTTACGTAACTGGGATAAGTTACTCTACAGGTTAGGTCTAACGGTTCAAATTTGTTATACTACGGTTAACTAACTTTCCTTAAGTAACTTTCCTGGTTAGGTCTAATGAATCAGATTTGTTGTAGTATAGCTAACGTCCCAGCTTAGGTCTAACTATTCAAATTTTACTCTGGTTAAGTAGCTTTCCAGGTTAGGTCTAATGAATCAGATTTGTAGTAAAGTTAACTCCCCAGCTTAGGTCTAAAGATTCAAATTGGTTGTACTATGGTTAAGTAACAATCCAGGTTGGGTCTAAAGATTCAAATTTGTAGAGTTAGGTAATTCCCCAGGTTAGGTCGAATAATTCAGATTTGTAGTACTACAGATAAGTAACTCTCCAGGTCAGGTCTAAAGATTCAGATTTTGTCCTGATTAGGAAGAGGGCTTGTAATTAACTTTAAATTAGTCATGTTTATCCAAAGTGTTTCTTTTTTTTTTACCTCCACCCCTAGAGGGCGGCGCCCCTGTAGGGGTGGAGGGCCCTTCCCATGTGTCCTGCCCGTAGGTCTTAGGACCTACGGGCAGGTTCACGGAGGGGTTTCAAATTTTCAGGTGTTGAGTGTAATGGCTGAAATTTTAAAGTTAATGAATTTTGACTGAAATTTCTTTTAAATTAAGATAATGTAAGCTGCTAATTTAGGTTCTAGTTTATGCTTCAACGTAAATTTAAAATTAGTTTTTGTATGCTAATAGCGATATCGAAATTTAAGTCCACTTAAGCTCGTATCAAATTTTTTCTCAGATCATTTCAGACTTTAAATTTAAATTTCTGAATTCATATTTTAATTTTCTCAACTTGAAAGAGCGTAAACTTCCGAAAATTAAGAATAACTATAACTATATTAACTATATTTTGCATTATTAATAACTGTTAATGTAACTACTTAATTCCTAGTGACAAGAGTAAAAATATTGCGTCTTTGAAAAATAACGTAAAATATAACTTGATAAAGCTAAATGTAACTGGTTGTCATAACTTTTAGGGTATTGAAAAATTGATTAAATTTGCCATATGCTTAACTTTTGCTTAACATTAGCTCTAATACAATTACTAGTTTCTTAGTAATGGTACTAACAATAAGCCAAACTTAGTTATGGTACGATTACACTGAGCTAAGAAATCTTAGTTATGGTACTAATACAATGAGCGTCTCTTGTCTATGCTAAGGAGAGAATGAGCCATTCTCTTAGGTATGGTGTTAATGCAGTGAACAAAACTAGGCTGATATAAAGTTTTCAGTTTTAGGCCTGATAATCTCTAGTATAAGGTTTCAATAGGCCTTTGCTTAAGTTTTAGACGGCTAACCCCCTCTTTGTTGCTCAGCAGACCTAGCCAGCCTAGTTTCTCTCAGGCTGGTAGCCTATGCCAATTTCCTACCTCGTGTTTGCACTCCCAGGCAACTTAAAAGTGCTGGTGTATTTGGCTACCATATACTGTTAGCCTTGACCAATTCAGTTCTGTAAACCGGTGCACCTGATCAATTTTTTGTGCTGGCGTATCTTAATACCAGATTACTACCATTGGTTTGTACCCCAGGATACTAAGTTTTTAGTGTTCAAGCCATCCTTAACCTGCTGAAGGTGTTTGGTGCTTCCAGGTGGTAGAAACTTCTACCGAATTTTGGTTTCCTTGGTAATTATTTCTGCCATTTACTGGTGACCCTGCTATCAGGGATTCTCGGCTCTTGGTAGCCGTGGTGCAAGGCTCTAAAAATTGTGTAAATATTCTGTGCCTGTGGAAATACTTCATGATCAGTGTTTGTACTTTGCCAAATTTTTTTTTTTTCAAGATATCCAAGTGTTATTTTTTTCCACTTTTTCCCCATTGTAGGATTGGTCTACCGGTGATCAGTATAAATTACACGGAATACCTAAGATTTAATGCAACATCCGGAGCTTCAAAGTAGTAAGTATTGAAGCAAGTAAGAAGCAGGACTGGAAACGGCCATAAATGATCTTTCTGAAGCTCCCTCCGTGAAGTAGCTGTTGACACTTCAACAAGATTTTAAAACATTGCTTTCGTTATTGTAAAAGTTTTGCCTTCAATAATTTGTGGCTCTTAAGTAAGCTTCCTTACTAATTGTCAAATGAAAATCTACAGCCAATATTAAGATATTAATTACCTCGATAGTTTAATTTTCCAACAGCCAATTTTCATTTTTTTTAACCTTTTAAAATATTGCTTTCCTTCTTGTGAAAGTTTTACCTTCACCAATTTTTTTTTTACTGTAGCTCTTGAGTTAGCTTCCTTACTAATGGTGAAATGAAAAGCTACAGCAAATATTAAGACATTAGTTATTTTAAATTTCAAACATTTACTGATCAAAAGTTGACTTGGTTCGTCACTCCATATGTACAATTCACTTGAATACTATTATCAAATAGTTTTGGTGTTTTACTCTTCACCTAGAAACTACATTGAAACTAATTAATTCAGCTGTTTTCACAAAATAAAATTTGACCTTATTGTTTTAGTTTGGCAAAGATTGGGATCTCGTATTTTGAAAGCTGTTAACAAATATATTGGTTAATTCACCTGACGGTATGTGAATGAAAGTTTCTGATCATCAATTCTTTTGAAATAAAGTAAAAACTATTGAGTATTAGTAACTTAATGTCCAGTACTTACTCTCACAACTTAAAGGTAAACATGATGTATAAGGTTAAAATACTTTATAAATTCAAGGTAACAACAGCCAGTAATGTTACGCAATGAACTTAAGTCATATCTTGAGTACCTGAATTTATTACTGGTAATTGGCTATTGGGTGGTTAAAGCTGGTCTTGCTCAGTGAGCGTTGTTCATTTATGATAAGCGGTGTACCGCAGGGCGTTCATAACATGCCAAAGCTATTTTACTTGTGGAACTTACCTTGTATTTATAGCTTCAAGCGAGATTATCGGAGTTCAGATGGGAAAGTGATGTTTATCGAGAGACACGTAGGAAGACTTAGGGACTGGTGTGAAGGTTTTAAGCTGAATGCAAATTAAAACAATTTTATGCAAAATACATTGAACACAGTTTGTGTATAACTAGACTCCAAAGTAAACGAATGGTGTTTCTAGTTCAGAAGATGAACCTTATTCACATGGAACGCGCATACAGGGACCATTAGCTTTAAATGAAAGCTTCCAAAAAATATGGGGATTATTAAAGTCGCTGCAGCAGGCCGTAGAATATAGAGAAGAGTCAAAGATGAAGTGATTTAGTATTGTAATGCATTGCGTCTAAGCATGATATATGTAGGTTCTAACTGCTCAACATTGTAATACAAATTCTAAACTAGTTTAGTTTCCCTGACTTTTTATTAATACGTAAATAAAAACGGGAGTGAGTTGTTTGCTAAATGCAGTTCTGTGAAAAATTTCTAAGAGGTACAAAACATTTATTTGACCGGTTTTCATAGTTAAGGCAAGTCTAGACAGTTTATACAAGTCTAGACTTTATATAGTATTTTATTTTCGTGTCCCACGCTCTCTCTCTCTCTCTCTCTCTCTCTCTCTCTCTCTCTCTCTCTCTGTGGTTAGCTGTATCGCTTCATATTCATGTATTTCAACGAAAATTAAAAATCGGCTAGTTAAATAATTATGCAAATTACGTTGGCTGTCATTGCGGAAGCATGTCACTTAACCTAACCCCTCCCCCTTTCTCTCTCTCTCTCTCTCTCTCTCTCTCTCTCTCTCTCTCTCTCTAAGGGTACACGAATTAATTCATGGCATTGGCAGAGGGAACATCTAATTCATTAAAAGCAGATTCAGCAACGCGATTATGATAATTGAAAGGTTTAAGTCTGGTGCCATTTGAATACCCGGTGACATTACCATAAAAAAGAGAGAGCAATTTCGCATGGAAGGGAGAGCAGACGAGAGTGAGTGTTTAAAATGGGTAACATTGAGCCTTTCCAGAAAGACAAACCACCTCAATCAGTCTTCAGCAAAAACCCCTTTTTCTGAATGACAGATCTAACGTTGCCAGCTGATCAGCTGATCTTCTCGTACAATTTCGTAGAAGAGAGAGAGAGAAGAAGAATAGGAAGGATAAAAACATTCCTCGAGCAAGAGGCGATTTTCTCAGCTGGTCCCCTTGTAGGATTCCTACGAAAAACAAGATGAAGAAGAATCAGCTGGTGGCGTAAACACGGTCTCTCTGGTACATCGGTGGCTGTCTGCCCATAAACTCGGAGCCATCGCGGAGAGAGAGAGAGGGAGAGAGAAAGCGGGGAGAGATAGAATGAAAGAAAGGGAGTGAAAGAGAGAGAGATGGTGAGAGAGAGAGGGGGAAGAGAGGGAGAGAGAGATAGAACGAAAGAAAGAAATGGAGTGAGTTAGAGAGAATGAGAGAGAAAAAAAAAGAGAGAGAAAGAGAGGGAGAAAGAAAAGAGAAAGAGACAAAGATAAAAAGAGAGAGACAGACAGACAGGGTGAGAGAGAGAGAGAGAGAGAGAGAGAGAGAGAGAAGAGAGAGATTCTCGAAATTTAATTAGACAACCGG
>NC_089794.1:22175102-22222602 GCF_040412425.1 Macrobrachium rosenbergii
AGTGAACTATCATAAGCTTATCTCATGATGAAAACTATGCCAATCTGAGAGAGAGAGAGAGAGAGCGAGAGAGAGAGAGAGAGAGAGAGAGAGAGAGAGAGAGAGAGAGAGAGAGAGAGAGAATGGTTTTTCCCCCTTCTTTGAATATAAAAAATACCAAAAATCATTCTCTCATCAGATTTTCCATCGACATCATAAGAGAGGCCCCTGTATAAACATTACTGGAACGCGCTCCGTCAATATCATTTATTCCTTTTTATTACCAAACCACCTTTATTACCAACTCTCATTAACTAATCTCATTACCAATCACAAAAAAAAATTCAGTAAGAGATATATCTACGTACGAATTGAAAGTAGACGGTGAGAAATGTATTTAATCCTTTTCCAATTTTATTTTTATGGCGCGTCTATTTTAAGAGACTTTGGAAGTCCGGAGGAGAAAGTTTGAGCGGGATATATCACTTGGCGGCGATGTGTCACTCGGCCGAATGGCTCCTCGAAGACTTTGGTGAATTATGCGGTGGAAATCGAGGTTTCTTCTTTCTTCTTCTTCTTCTTCTTCTTCTTCTTCTTCTTCTTCTTCTTCTTCTTCTCCAGTTTCCCAAAATGAGGGGGGAAGGTTTAGTAATTCGCTTGGGGTGATTAAGGGGCTATATTCTTTAGCCCCTAGATTCTTAGCTATTCACTTTGGGCGCTAAAGGGCTATATTCTTTAGCCCCTTAGGTTTTTAGTTATTCACTTGGGGTGCTAAGGGCTATATTCTTTAGCCCCTTACGTTTTTAGTTATTCACTTGGGGTGCTAAAGAGCTATATTCTTTAGCCCCTTAGGTTTTTCAGTTTTTCACTTGGGGTGCTGAAGGGTTACATTCTTTAGCCCTTAGGTATTTAATTATTCACTAGGGAGCTAAGGGGCTATATTCTTTACCCCTTAGGTTTTTAGTTATTCACATTGGTTGCTAAAGGGCTATATTCTTTACCCCTTAGGATTTTAGTTATTCACTTGGGGTGCTAAAGGAGTATATTCTTTAGCCCCTTAGGTTTTTAGTTATTCACTTTGGGTGCTAAAGGACTATATTCTTTAGCCCCTTAGGTTTTTAATTATTCACTTGGGGCGCTAAAGGGCTATACTCTTTAGTCCCTTAGGTTTTGAGTTATTCAATAGGGAGCCAAGGGCCTATATTCTTTACCCCTTAGGTTTTGAGTTATTCACTTGGGGTGCTAAAAGGCTATATTCTTTACCACTTAGGTTTTTAGTTATTCATTGGGGTGCTAAAGGGCTATATTCTTTAGCCCCTTAGGTTTTTAGTTATTCACTAGGCGGCTAAGGGACTATATTCTTCCGCCTTAGGTTTTGAGTTGTTCACTTTGGGTGCTAAAGGTCTATATTTTTTATCCCTTAGGTTTTGAGTTATTCACTTGGTTTGCTAAAGGGCTATATTCTTTAGCTCCTTAGATTTTTAGTTATTCACTAGGGGGCTGAGGGCCTATATTCTTTAGCCCCTTAGGTTTTTAGTTATTCACTAGGGGGCTAAGGAGCTATATTCTTCAGCCCCTTAGGTTTTTAGTTATTCACTAGGGGCTAAGGGCTATATTCTTTAGCCCTTAGGTTTTTAGTTATTCACAAGGGGGCTAAGGGGCTATATTCTTTAGCCCATTAGGTTTTTAGTTATTCATTAGGGGACCAAGGGGCTGTATTATTTGGCTCCTTAGGTTTTTAGCTATTCATTGGTGTGCTAAGGGCCTATATTCTTTAGCCCCATAGGTTTTTAGTTATTCACTAGGGGGCTAAGGGGCTATATTCTTTAGCCCCCTAGGTAAGGATATAATATTTAAAGATGTCTCCTGTATTACAAAAGATAATCTTGACGTCAGTGTGACATCAATGATTGATTGGTGTACGGACACTAAAAAACTGGCGTTACATCATCTAGGTTATGGCTTGAATGAAGTTTAATTCATTAATTAAACAGGGTTAAAATCTTCCAAAAAATAAAATACGAACAACCAGTCCTCCTCCTGGAAGAAATCCCCCCAGCCCCACTCGCCCCACCGCCCACCAAATCACTTTCCGGTGCGTGACTCGACGTGACGTGACGGGGTTGATGGGGGCGGGTGGGGGTTGGGCGCGGGGGCCGCGGGTGGACGAGACGAAACGTCCTTCTTAAGTCATCTTCGACGAAGGCACACCCGACACCTGTCGACTTTCAACTTAAGCCCGGGCGGTTTTCCTTCGGCGGCCAATGAGAGAGAGAGAGAGAGAGAGTGAGAGAGAGAGAGAGAGAGAGAGAGAGAGGGAGAGGGAAAGAGAGAGAAAGAGAGAGAGAGAGAGAGAGAGAGAGAGAAAGAGAGAGAGTTCATTCCACAAAACTTTTAACAGCATGTCGTTCTTGATTCTGGATGGCTCTTCTTCCTCTTCCTCTTGATGGCTACTCCTCTTCCTCTTCTTTTTCTTCCTCTTCCTCTTTCTCTTCTTCTCTTTCCCCCGCTTCATCTTCTCTCTCTCTCTCTCTCTCTCTCCCTGCCTTCGCTGGGTCTAAAGATTACCGCTAATCCCATTTCCGTTCACCTTCGAGTGGCCCTGGCGACGACGTCCGTCGATTCTTCGGGGCTGAACAGAAGACGCGTGGAGGCCTCTCAGAGCTTTGCTTGGACTCGTCTTATAAGTATTTGAGAGGATCTTGTGGCGTCTTTCGCTGAGAGAGAGAGAGAGAGAGAGAGAGAGAGAGAGAGAGAGAGAGAGAAAGAGAGAGGGCATCTATCAGCAAGTACTCACGCACACTTATACTTCGAAAAATACAGTCTCGTTGGTACGCAAAGGAAGAGAGAGAGAGAGAGAGAATACATACATATATACATACTTAGAGAGAGAGGGATGAAATTGACAGGTAATATATGTATATATATATATATATATATATATATATATATATATATAGAGCGAGAGAGAGAGAGAGAGAGAGAGAGAGAGAGAGAGAGAGATGTATCAATAAGTACTCACACGCGCGCTTGTAGAAATTGCAGATCCTCGATCTGTATGGCCGGTTTCCTAAAAAGCCTTTAAAATTCATTACTTTTCCTCTATATTTTAATCTAATATATATTTCAGGAACCTTTCCACTCAAAAAAATCACCTTACTCACTCTGGTCCCACAACAGTGTAAATCGTTAATCCCCAGAGTGCTCAATCCTACTGCCAAAGCTTTGGCATTCTCTTCTTGCTTCTTTTTTTTGGCTTCGGAACTGGGATAATTAAGGGTGCTAGGTTGCCAGCCCCACCGGCCTTCGTTCTAAAACAATGGCGGGAATAGGGGGCCAAACGCTGGGACCTGTGAGGTCATTCAGCGCTGAAAGGAAAATTAGGAGTAAAAAGGTTCAGGTCTGAAAGGTGTAACAGGAGGAAAGAAAGTAACATGGAAGACAGAGAATATGAACGGAGGTACAGCAAAAGGAATGAGATGGGTCGCAGCTAAGGGCCAAAGGGACGCCGCAAAGAACTTCATGGAAAAGGGTTCTTAGTGGTGTTTCATTCCTTGATTTAAAATTTCCGCTGCATACATTATATGTTTATGGTCATACGGGACAAAGACCTCTGACATAAGAGTGGAAAATGACCATTCCAGCTTCCAGAGGTTCCAGTCCAGCCAGTATTATCTACCTAGGCCACTTTGGACGAGAAAAGATGTAGAGTGTATGGAATGCTGGTCCCCTTTAAGATAGCCTTAATGAAAAATGTTTTGCAATTTAATCCAAGCCTCCAGAGTGGGAGGGGGGGAGTTGGTGGGGGGAGCCTCCCTGGAACCTGATACGAGTGGACAGCTTAATTAAAAGTAACGTGATTTCACTCATGGAGTGCAAGGACAAGGCTATATCGAGCCGAAACCGGACTCGATACGAACCTAAAATATTTTTGGTCACTCGACCCCTTGTTGACTCACTTCCTTTTTTATAATGAACTATCAATTTCCTCTGTTGTTTATGTGCGTGTTGGAGGTCTTTCTCGCAGTGAACGTTTCCAGAGAACGTGTCCATTTAAAGATTCTCTCCCAGAGAACGTCTCCAAAGAACGTTTCCATTTAAAGCTTCTCTCGCAAGGAACGTTTCCAGAGAACGTTTCCGTATAAGTTTCTCTCACAACGAACGTTTCAGAAGAACGTTTCCATTTAAAGTTTCTCTCGCAATGAACGTTACCATGTAGAGTTTCTCTCCCAGAGAACGTTTCCATTTAAAGATTCTCTCCCAGAGAACGTTTTCCAAAGGAAGTTTCCGTATAAGTTTCTCTCCCAGAGAACGTTTCCATTTAAAGTTTCTCTCCGAGGGAACGTTTGCAAAGAACGTTTCCATTTAAAGTTTCTCTCACAACGAACGTTTCCGAAGAACGTTTCCATATAAGTTTCTCTCGCAACGAATGGTACCGTTTAGAGTTTGTTTCCCAGATGACGTTCCAAAAGAACGCTTCCATTTAAAGTTTCTTTACCAGCTAAAGTTTCCACTCGAACGTTTCTCTCGCAACGAACGTTTCCACATAAACTTTCTCTCTCAATGACCGTTTCCAAAGAACGTTTCCATTTAAAGTTTCCTCTCGCGAGGGAAACTTGAAATGAAAACGTTCCACTGATCGCCGTCATGTAAATGCAGATCATCGTTCATCAGGCACCGAGCGCAGCAGAGTCATTCAAAATCGAATTTCCAATTCTGTTTGGAAATGCGGCCGTGATGGCGGCCCAGTCTGTCTCGCCGTTCCCGACACTTAATTCTGATATGATGCAATACAGCTAAGTTATCAAGTTCTCTCTCTCCCAGAGAGAGATAGAGAGAGAGAGAGAGAGAGAATTGGACCAGTGAGAAACGGCAGGATGGTGCACGTTGGGGAACAAAGAGACACAATCCACTTGATTTAATTGTCGTGAATGAAATTTCTGTCGAGATTGATAAGTAAACAAGACGCGGAAGCTTTGGGGTAAATTGATTAATTCTGATTCAAGATGCCTTGTTATTAAATACTGGAATTTGTTACCGGAATGGTATTCGATTGTCAATACAGGTTTGGGAAGTATTTTCTATTTAAGCATTAAAATACAACTCAGAATAGATTGATTTCCTCTTAAAAAACACCTCTCTCTCTCTCTCTCTTTCTCTCTCTCTCCTTATATATATATATATATATATATATATATATATATATATATATATATATATATATATATATATATATAAAAGATATATATAGATATATATATATATATATATATATATATATATATACATATATATATATATATATATATATATATATATATATATATATATATATATATATATATACATATATATATAAAGATATATATATATATATATATATATATATATATATATATATATATATATATATATCACACATTACCACAGGTGAAAAATAAGAAACGGGGTGTAGGTCCTGACCGGTTTCGACTTTATTTCCAAGCCATTGACGGAGGACTGATACAGAGTGTGAGAAGTCACAAATATATATACTACAAGAACAGTACTAACGAACATACACAACCGTTAGAGGCTCCATATCCCCACTCTGGCCGGTGTCGAGGTAGGAGTGGCCTTTAAAACTCATTTGGCTAAAAATCACAATAGACTCTCAGGGGACATTGCTGATAAACAGACCATACCCCACCTCAGATCCACACCTGACAGGTGTCATGGAGGCGGAGTTTGGAAACTCATTAACCTTACTACCCTCGTACTGTGTTTACAAATATGATAATCCTATTTTCATATATCTCTACTGCCTACCTTAAAGTTTAAACAATTTACAAATTTCTTTTGATATTAAAGGATCAAGTTTATACATCCCTTGACTGATATTCATATTATGGTTGTAACTTTCTTTTATGAAGCTAGATTCAATGATGTTCCTTTCAGTGCATTATTAGAATATACAATCCTTTTGCCCCTTCCCAGTTGATAGCATGATTGTTCTCACTAACATGTACAAATATACCACTGTTCCCTTGTGCATATCTCACACATTTCTTATGTTGTTCAATTCTTTTTTCCAGTGCTTTCCCGGTTTGGCCAATATAAAAGTTGTCACAAGACTTACACGGAATTTTATATACACACCCTTTAATATTGTCTGGGAGTTCTTGATAAGTACATTTTTTCATTGTTGTATTGTTCTTAAATGCGACATTAACACCAAAATTCTTAAGTAGATGAGGATATCTTTCATACTATTATTATAAGGCAGAACAAGCAAATTTTTTGTGTTGTAAGGTTCTTTCTGGTTTTGATACAACGTCTTTTTGCCGCTTCATATGCACTATTTAATACACTATCAGGATATTTCAATTTTTGCCTGCATTCCTAATCTTATCTATTTCATCATCAATATATTCAGGGCTACATACCCGTAATGCTCTTAAAAACATAGATGAAAACACTGACTTTTTAACCTTATTGCTTTGTCCAGAATAGAAATGCACATAGGAAGAAATGTTAGTGGGTTTTCTATACACACTATATTTAGTAGGTACCATCTCAAATGCAAATATCAAGAATAATGTGGACCTGATAAATAAACTAAATAGTGTAGAGATTAATAGTGAATCCAGGCTTGTAAGTTTTGATGTTGTATCACTATTCACAAAGGTGCCAATAGATGATCTGATGGCCTTTTTATCTGAATTGTTGGAGAACACACAGCTGGATATCCCATTTTCTAAAAGTACTTTAATTGAACTGATTAAATTATGTGTAAAAGATTGTAAATTTGAATTTAATGGTAAATTTTACTCACAAAATTTTGGTATGGCAATGGGAAACCCTCTATCCCCAGTGTTAAGTAACTTATATATGGAATTTTTTGAAAAGAAGATATTAAACAACATAATCCCACGTAATGTAACATGGTTTA
Source organism: Macrobrachium rosenbergii (assembly GCF_040412425.1). Taxonomy (NCBI): domain Eukaryota; kingdom Metazoa; phylum Arthropoda; class Malacostraca; order Decapoda; family Palaemonidae; genus Macrobrachium; species Macrobrachium rosenbergii. Next base: position 22,182,013 of record NC_089794.1, read on the forward strand.
GGTATGTTGACGACATAATTTGTGTATGGCCAGGGAACCAAGATGTAAAAAACTTTTTTGCTAAGTTAAATCAATTAGTACCATCAATTAAATTCACGATGGAAATGGAAAATGATGGGTGCTTACCGTTTCTGGATGTCCTCATACGAAGAAATAGTAGTGGGTTTAAATATAGTGTGTATAGAAAACCCACTAACATTTCTTCCTATGTGCATTTCTATTCTGGACAAAGCAATAAGGTTAAAAAGTCAGTGTTTTCATCTATGTTTTTAAGAGCATTACGGGTATGTAGCCCTGAATATATTGATGATGAAATAGATAAGATTAGGAATGCAGGCAAAAAATTGAAATATCCTGATAGTGTATTAAATAGTGCATATGAAGCGGCAAAAAAGACGTTGTATCAAAACCAGAAAGAACCTTACAACACAAAAAATTTGCTTGTTCTGCCTTATAATAATAGTATGAAAGATATCCCTCATCTACTTAAGAATTTTGGTGTTAATGTCGCATTTAAGAACAATACAACAATGAAAAATGTACTTATCAAGAACTCCCCAGACAATATTAAAGGGTGTGTATATAAAATTCCGTGTAAGTCTTGTGACAACTTTTATATTGGCCAAACCGGGAAAGCACTGGAAAAAAGAATTGAACAACATAAGAAATGTGTGAGATATGCACAAGGGAACAGTGGTATATTTGTACATGTTAGTGAGAACAATCATGCTATCAACTGGGAAGGGGCAAAAAGGATTGTATATTCTAATAATGCACTGAAAGGAACATCATTGAATCTAGCTTCATAAAAGAAAGTTACAACCATAATATGAATATCAGTCAAGGGATGTATAAACTTGATCCTTTAATATCAAAAGAAATTTGTAAATTGTTTAAACTTTAAGGTAGGCAGTAGAGATATATGAAAATAGGATTATCATATTTGTAAACACAGTACGAGGGTAGTAAGGTTAATGAGTTTCCAAACTCCGCCTCCATGACACCTGTCAGGTGTGGATCTGAGGTGGGGTATGGTCTGTTTATCAGCAATGTCCCCTGAGAGTCTATTGTGATTTTTAGCCAAATGAGTTTTAAAGGCCACTCCTACCTCGACACCGGCCAGAGTGGGGATATGGAGCCTCTAACGGTTGTGTATGTTCGTTAGTACTGTTCTTGTAGTATATATATTTGTGACTTCTCACACTCTGTATCAGTCCTTCGTCAATGGCTTCGAAATAAAGTCGAAACCGGTCAGGACCTACACCCCGTTTCTTATTTTTCACCTGTGGTAATGTGTGATAAATGAATCACGTACAAAAGTGATAATAATCATATATATATATATATATCAGTTGTCATTCAGAGTTTTCTCAGGCAGCGCTGGGTTGGTCAGCTAGTGTGTATATATATATATATATATATATATATATATATATATATATATATATATATATATATATATATATATATATATATATATATATACATATATATATATATATATATATATATATATATATATATATATATATATATATATATATATATATATATATATATATATATATATATATATATATATATATATATATATATATATATATATATATATATATATATATATATATATATATATGTGTGTGTGTGTGTGTGTGTGTGTGTATGTGTGTAGTGGTGTAGTCGATGCAATGCTGATGATCCCTTGTGTATTTACATGAAACACCTGCCTGTATGGAAGTTTTCTACACAAGAAGCTCGGCAATGAATGTGGGAGTGACTGTTACCCTGTTTTTCTCTGGGGCCATCCCCAGTTAGGGGAAAGACCTACAAATTACGCCAAAGAAAGTCCAAATCCTCATTAGTCCAAAGAAAGTCCAAATTCTCACAAGTCCAAAGGAACTCCAAGTCTTCATAAGTCCAAAGGAACTCCAAATCATCATAAGTCCAAAGAAAGTCCAAATTCTCATAAGTAAGCAAAGAGAGCCCAAATCCTCATAAGCCCGGAGAAAGTCCAAATCTTCATAAGTCCAAAGAAAGTCCAAATCCTCATAAGTCCAAAGAAAGTCCAGATTCTCATAAGTAAGCAAAGAGAGTCTAAATCCTCATAAGCCCAGAGAAAGTCCAAATCTTCATAAGTCCAAAGAAAGTCCAAATCCTCATAAGTCCAAAGAAAGTCCAGATTCTCCTAAGTAAGCAAAGACAGTCTAAATCCTCATAAGCCCGGAGAAAGTCCAAATCTTCATAAGTCCAAAGAAAGTCCAAATCCCCATAAGTTAAAAAGAAGGTCCAAATCCCTATAAGTCCAAAGGAAGTCCAAATCATCATGAGTCTGGAGAAAGTCCAGATTTTCATAAGTCCGAAGAAAGTCCAAATCCTCATAAGTCTGGAGAAATTCCAAATCCCCACGAGCCTCATAAGTCCGAAGAGAGCCCAAATCTTCATAAGTCCACAGAAAGTCCAAATCCTCATAAGTTCAAAGAAAGTCCAAATCCCCGAAAGTCCAAAGAAAGTTCAAATCCACGAAAGTCCAAATCCTCATGAGTCCGAAGAAAGTCCAAATCCTCATGAGTCCAAAGAGTCCTTAAGGCCAAAGAAAGTCCAAATTCTCATAAGTCCGAAGAAAGTCCAAATCCCCATAAGTCCAAAGACGGTCCAAATCCTCATTAGGACAAAATCCTCACCCATGTCCTTTGAAATCTCGAGAACTCCTAACTCCGAAGAGTCGTCTTCGACGGCAATATCGTAGACTGAAGTTTCTTGTGGGGGGGCGGGTGGCGGGGGGGGGGCCGTCTCAAAGGGGTATTGACTTTCGGGGGGAGGGGCGAAGGATCATTTGACTTCCAAAAGTATTAATATTCACGATTCAGGTAAACTGGAACATTAGCGTCAGGTTCCTTTCCTCCTTCATCGTTCCCGAAGGGCGTGAAGACGCGGAGACCGCGGGAGTTGGAATGGAATGGGAATGTAAGATTTAGGCCAAGTGCCAAGCGCTGGGACCTATAAGGTTATTCAGCGCTGAAACGGAAATTTAGAGTAGAAAGTTTTGAAAGGTGTAACAGGAGAGTGTGGAAAGTAATATGGAAGAAAGAGAATATGAACGGAGGTAGAGTAAAAGGAATGAAAAGGGATGCAGCTAGGGGCCCGAAGGAACGCCGCCAAGAGCCTTAAGTAATGTAAGTCCCCCCGCAGGAGGGTGGTGCCGTAGCCGCAACACCTCTCATTCCTCTTACTGTACCTCCGTTCACAGTCTCTTTTGGCCTAAATTTCATACATTCCCATTCCATTCCAATTACGTTCGGCAACCCTTCCACAACTCTGCGACAGAGAGGGGGGGTCCTTCCCCAGACAATAACAAAGAAACAAATGCGCCATCTACCAGCGCTTTGCATAAACCTGCAATCACAGGTCAGATACAGCCCAGTCGACTCAGGAGGGGGCTGGAATCAACAGCAAGACCTTATTCGTTCCTTTATGGCCAAAGGCAATTTCGCCTTCCCTACAAAGGCCGATCTCGCTGCTCTGGCGAGGGACAGGAGGAGAAGATATTGGCTCACTAATTAAGGCAAGCGGTGAATATCTTTCCGGGATTCTGGCGTAGGGATGGCAGGCTTTTTGGAGGTTGGATTCTTTTAAATAATTCGTTGATAACCGGAGGAACGAGGGAATGAATATGAATAGAGATCGTTAGTAAGATGTTAATGATAGTAATGATGATAATAATAGATGTTACAAATATCGCTTTTAGTTTTCTGCAAAAGAAAACTATTTTGCCGGCTTTGTCCGTCCGTCCGTACTTTATTCATCCGCACTTTTTCTGTCCACTTTTTCTCTCCGCCCTCAGATCTTAAGAAATACCGAGGCTAGAGGGCTGCAAATTGGTATGTTGATCATCCACCCTCCAGTCATCAAATATACCAAATTGCAGCCCTCTAGCCTCAGTAGTTTTGATTTTATTTAAGGTTAAAGTTAGCCATGACAGGTGCCAACAACACAGGCCACCACCGGTCCGTGACTGAAAGTTTCATGGGCCGTGGCTGAGGGTTTCATACAGCATTATACGCTGTTCAGAAAACTCGATTGCACCGAAGAAACTTCGACGCAAATAAAATACCAATTAACATTTATTCACCAAACCCACTTTTCTGTGACGTCATTATAACCTTCTATGACGTCATCATAGCCTTCTACGACGTCATCGTAATCTTCTATGACGTCATAATAATCGTCTATGACGTCATCATAACCTTCTATGGCGTCATTACAATCATCCAATAAAGAGAGAATTGATAAACCGCGATCAATCTTTCAGCTTTCGGGATTAGGTTAATGGGCTTGTGTATGTGTGTGTATGTGTATTTGTGTATGTGTGGCGTATGTGAGTGTGCATAAGTGTATGTGTTTGTATGTATGTGTTATGTGCATGTGTATTTGTGTGTGTGTACGTGAATATATGTGTACATGCTTGTGTATGTGCGTATGTGAGTTATGAGCTTGTGTGTTTGTATGTATGTATGTGTGTGGTATGTGTGTTATCTGCAAGTGTCTATGTTTGTGCATGTGTTACGTGTGAGTACCTGTGTTGTGTGTGTGTGTATGTATGTATGTATGTATGTATGTACACGCGTATGTGCACATGCGCCCGCCCACTCCAGAGCCGCCATTATCATGCCATGCCGCAGAAGGGGAGGGCGGGTGGGCGGGCGGGCGGCACTCCAATTCGACTCGATCTTTTGTTTCCTCTGAATAATTTGATTTCGAGTCGGTGGAGCCTGTGAAGCTCCGCGATCCGCGGAGAATTGAGGAATTAATTGGAAAGGACCTGAAATGGACCGCTTGGCCCACTCGCCGGGGAGAGAGAGAGAGAGAGAGAGAGAGAGAGAGAGAGAGAGAGAGAGAGAGTGAGAGATGGCAGCTCTCTGGAGTGGGGACGAAGGGCAGAATTATGTGTATATGTTGATCTGTTTATCTTTATTTTATTTATTTATCTGTTCATTTGGGTCAGCCTGAAGATGAGTGAAATAAACGCGAAAGCCCTTTGAACTGAAATTCTAAATTTGTTTCCAGTTTTGATGAATAAATAAATAAATGAAGTACCAAGGGCTTTCGTGAATGTTTCACACATCTTCAGGGTGACTCAAAGGACACTTCGACACTTTAGATAAGTGGTCAGAAAGTTAATGAAATAAAATGAACCACAATTGCAAGAAGTAATTCAGAAAATAGGCAATCAAGATTGACCATTTGGTCACAGAGTAAAACAACATAATATACAATATATATATATATATATATATATATATATATATATATATATATATATATATATATATATATATATATATATATATATATATATATATATATATATATATATATATATATATATATATATTTCCCTTTTTCATTCTTCCTTCCTTTTACTTCGAGATCGTATAAAAACAAGTGAAAAATGCGCCGAAGTTTCTTAGGTGCAATCGAGTTTCCCGTACAGCAGCTACAGCGTATAATCAAGGCCACCGAAAATGGATCTATCTTTTGGTGGTCTCGGTATGATGCTGTATGAGCCGCGGCCCATGAAACTCTAACCACGGGCCGGTGTGGCCTGTCCTATAGAGTTGCCAGACGCATGATTATGGCTATTTAACCTTACATAAAATGAAAAAATTACTGAGGCTAGAGGGCTGCAATTTGGTATGTTTGATAATTGGAGGGTGGATGATCAACATACCAATTTGCAGCCCTCTAGCCTCAGTAGTTTTTAAGATCTGAGGGCGGACAGAAAAAGCGCGGACAGAAAAAAGTGCCGACAGAAAAGTGCGGACGGACACACAAAGCCGGCACAATAGTTTTCTTTTACAGAAAACTAAAAATTGAGTGACGAGCAAATCAAAACGCAATGGCTAAGCTTGTCGCTTTCCTCAGCGTCTTCTTCTTCTTCTTCTTCTTCTTCTTCTTCTTCTTCTCCTCTTTCTTCTTCTTCTTCTCTTCTCGCACTACCTTCGTGACAGCTGAACAAAAGAGAGTCATTCGTCGTTTTCAAGAGCATTACTTAAGATGAGTTTTGCACTTCGGGACAAAAGGAAGTCTTCTAAAACCAACTTCGCCGTCTATAAGCTCCTCTCGAGGAAGGAATATCTAGCTTCAGAGAATTCATAAAAAAGAAGAATTCCTCCAGGTATCTATACGCTGCCTAAGGCTCTTACGCCTTAGCCTAAGGCTTGTCTGACGTGATCAGAAATTCCCGTGATACTTTGGCCTGTTATCTAAGCGTCACCTACACAGAGGTGGCTGTACTTTGCGTTGGATGTAGAACGAAAAACTCCAACGTAGCATTCACGAATCCAGGTAAAAAAAAAAAAAAGTCACAGGAAAAAAAGTCACAGGAAAAAAAGTCACAATAATTTTCCTAGATAGTGACTCCCAAGAGTTTTAACACGGCGGATACATGTAAACATAAACAAAAGACTAAATATCATAAAGGTAACGACCCCCCAAGACATATTATGAATTTTTCCTCTGTGACTATTACCGGCCACCATAAATCAATGTGACTTTTTTCCTAGCCAAGATTGTGACTTTTTTCCTGTGACTTTTTCCTAGACAAAACTGTGACTTTTTTCCCGTGACTTTTTTCCTAGCCTAAATTGTGACTTTTTTCCCGTGACTTTTTTCCTAGCAGAAATTGTGACTTTTTTCCTTGCCAAAATTGTGCCTTTTTTTCCTGTGACTTTTTTGCTAGTCAAAATCTTGACTTTTTTCCTGTGGCTTTTTTGCTAGCCAAAATTTTGACTTTTTTCTTGTAGCCTTTTCCTGGCCAAAAGTGTGACTTTTTCCTGTGACTTTTTTCCTAGCCAAAAATGTAACTTTTTTCCTGTGACTTTTTTCGTAGCCAAATTTGTGACTTTTCTCCTAGCCAAAATTGTGACTCTTTCGTGTGACTTTCTTCCTAGCCAAAATTGTGAATTTCTCCTGTGACTTTTTTCCTAGCCAAAATTGTGACTTCTTTTCCTGTGACTATCCTTCCTGGCCAAAATTGTGACTTTTTTCCCTGCGACTTTTATTACCGGCCACCAATATCAACATTCCCTATTGTTTTTTAGTGTCTAGGAAGACGCGTTACTGATTCTGAACGTGGCGTCGTTCAGGCGCGTCTCCTGTTGCCATGTCAACGATTTGAAATGATTCTAGTTTTGCTTGAATTGGCAAAAATCATTTTCTTCTCAAAAGAAGCTGTTGCTGATTCCTTCTTCCAAGTGATGTACTTCAGAGAGCTTCTCGAACTAAAGAATCACTTCGAAATTGTATATTTAAACTAACATCGTCTTTTAAAAAAAAATATTATGATCGAACATTACCTCAAAATTGTCCTTTGAAATTGTATTCAGACTAACGTCACCCGTTAAAAAAAAAAACATTAAATCAAACATTACTTAAAGACTGCCCAAACATCAACATTATATCCCCCTGAGGTGCCCACAACTACGGTTAGGCCTATTACAAACATGATAAACATCACAAAGAGCGCCTCTGTCAAGCCCTTGCAACAGAGGAGCCTTAAAACAACATTATTTTTTCCTCCTGTTATCTCGCCTTGGCCCCAGAGTACCATAGACCAGAGGCTTAGGTAAGAGGAGGTACAGCCTTCATCTGATATTCATGAAGACCTGGCCACCAACGGCCAGAAGGAGAAGAAGAAGAAAAAGAAGAAGCAGAAGAAGAAGAAGCAGAAGGAGAAGACGAAGAAGGAGAACGAGAAGGAGAAGGAGAAGGAGAAGGAGAAGAAGGAGAAGGAGAAGAAGTAGAAAAAGAAGACGAAGGCGAAGAAAAAGAAGAAGTAGAAGAAGAAGAAGAAGAAGAGGAAGAAGAAGAAGATGAAGAAGAAGCAGAAGGAGAAGACGAAGAAGGAGAAGGAGAAGGAGAAGGAGAAGAAGGAGAAGGAGAAGAAGTAGAAAAAGAAGACGAAGGCGAAGAAAAAGAAGAAGAAGAAGTAGAAGAAGAAGAAGAAGAAAAAGAGGAAGAAGAAGAAGATGAAGAAGAAGGAGAAGGAGAAGACGAAGAAGGAGAACGAGAAGGAGAAGGAGAAGGAGAAGGAGAAGAAGGAGAAGGAGAAGAAGTAGAGAAAGAAGAAGAAGAAGAAGAAGAAGAAGAAGAAGAAGAAGAAGAAGAAGAAGAAGAAGAAGAAGAGGGAGAGACGACGACGAAGAACAATAAAAAGAACAAGAACAAGAACAAGACGGAGAAAAAGAGGAAGGAGAAGAAGAAGAAGAAGAAGAAGAAGAAGACTCAGGGGAAATCCGCTCCTTGATTCCGTTAGTTCCTTCTGGTTACGTTCTCTACCCTCTAGACCCCTGTGGTGACGTCACTGATAGCTGGAGGGGGGGACTGTGATGACGTCAGCCATAGGTGTTGACATCTTGGAGAGCTTCTCTTTGCTGAGATAACTGACAGATAAGGAATTAGATAAACAAATGAATTTTCGGGTGAATAAAGAAACTGGATTAGTTAAAAGGTGGATATTTCCCTTTATTGAGATTATTGATCCGTAAAATAAATAAGATCTGTAAATGAATAACGAAATTGAATTCATTTTATGGGTGTCACCTGATCGAAAAAATTAATAGAAACAAATTCATAGGCATATTATGAAATGAATAGATTAAAATGCATATTTGGCATAACTGTCCAATAAAACATTGTTTTCAAATTTTTTATATAATTCTAAAGGTGTTCCATTTCATGTAAGAGCGTCTATGGCGAAACAAAACTAGGAGACAACAGAGGAATAAAAATAACTAAACCAATTATTATTATTATTACTATTATTTTTCAGAAGGTTAAACCTATTCACATGGAATAAACCCACCAAAGGGGCCATTGACCTGAAATTCAAGCTTCCAGAGAATATGGTGTTCATTAGGAAGAAGTAAGAGGAGTTAAAGGGAAATACGGAAAGAAGAGATACCACTTATTGAAAAAGGAAACAAAATTATAAATTAATCAATGAATAGATACAAATGTATTCAAGTGCAAGGAGATTGGTATTAGGGCAGTAATGCATTGCATCTTCGCTTGAACTTCTGAACCAGATTTCTCCTACACTATTAGCAGTCTATTGCAACCTGATTATCATGAAGTAACATTTTGTGTTCAGTCTAAACAGTCAGTGATATTCTCCTATTGTCATAACTGCGACATTTTGAAGTCTCCTGTACTTAGTGGTTCGCCATAGGCTTCCATATTTTGCTGAAGCTTCTTTCTTCTGCCAACTTTAATCTCTTTTCAGTTTTCTGGAAAGAAAGCTATTGTGGCAGCTTTGTCCGTCTGCACTTTTTCCTGTTCGCCCTCGGATCTTAAAAACTACTGAGGCTAGAGGGCTGCAAATTGGCATGTTGATCATCCACCCTCCAGTCATCCTCCATACCAAATTGCAGCCCTCTAGCCTTAGCAGTTTTTGTTTTATTTAAGGTTAAATTTAGGTATAATCGTGCTTCTGGCAACAAGACAACACAGGGCACCAAGGCTAGCTGAGAGTTTCATGGGCCGCGGTTCATGCAGTATTCTACCGAAATCACCTAAAGATATATCTATTTTCAGTGGCCTTGATTATGCGCTGTACAGAAAACTCGATTGAGCCAAAGGAACTTCGATGCATTTTTTACTTGTTTATTCTCTCTGCTTACATTATTTCTTCTTGGACTCGTCTGCAGTCCCTTTTGTTCATAATTATTGCTATTTTTTTTCACTTCTTTTTCTGTCTTTTCCCTTCCTTTGTTTCTCTGATTCCCCTTCTTCTTTTTTCTTTATTTATTAATTCCATAATTCATTTTTCTTTTTTAATTAGCGAGATCTTTCTGCATTTTCCTTTACCTCTTCTTATTTCTGTCATGTGAACACCATAATATTCTTTGGTAGCTTCTCAAATTTAAAGTCAGTGGCCCCTTTGGTGGCCTTGTTCCATATGAAATGGATTCATCTTCTGAATAATAATAATAATAATAATAATAATAATAATAATAATAATAATAATAATAATAGCGGCGTTTCTTGCATTTTTTTTTTTTTCTCCCGTAATTGCATCCATCCCTACTTCTCTGGCTAACACCCGCCACCCCCACCCCCGCACCGTTCTACTGGCAATGTCCTCTCCTCATCTTCACTCAACAAACTCCCGTCAAACTCCGCTCATCTGATCTGCAATATCTTACCTCCCGCCCCTTCGTTCTCTTTGTTGGAACTCTTAATATCTCTGTTTTATTTCCAACATCTGCGGCAAAGCAGGAAGTACTTCTTTTCGTTGTTGGAGTTCTTGATCTCTCGTGTATTTTATTTCCAACACATCTGCGGCAAAACAGTAAGTCCTTGGAGCAGCGGTAGTAGTGGTAGTAGTAGTAGTAATTTTTATTGCTACATCTTTACAACGGCTCAACTTGCGAAATTAATGTGGAAGTCTCGTCTTTATGAGTCTAGTGTACGTTCTCTTTCTTTGTCTCTGTTACTGATGCGTTTCTTACTGTCTTTTCTCTTATTTGGTATGTTTATTCCTCTTTTATTTAGTCTCTTGTAACACGTATTATAAGTTTCTTTATCAATGGCGGAAGGCACCATTTTGAAAAAAAACTATAATTCAAAAAGTCGTCTGTCGATCAGAAGCGATTCGTTTCCCATTTTCTGTTTTTTGGTGAACGATAACTGTCTATAACCTTATAGTTTTGCTTCATGTTTTGATTCTGCGACTTCCATTCGTTTTATTTTTAATATTTTTTGTTTAGTCCCTCAGTAATTGGCAGAGTTCTTTTTTTTTATGTCCGCGATACATCAAACCCCATTCTAGAAATACGGCGGGGTTCATCTTGCGGATATAGAAAATGGAAGTCTAGCCCTTAACCGGCAAGGATAATCGTCACTTTCACCGCTTCTTTCGCTGTCAGAGTAAAATAAATAAAAGCAAAAAGTAAACGAGGTAAAAACACACTGGAAAGTCGGGAGCGGCCTTCAGCTCTAATTGGCGATAGAAAGAAGAAGAAGAAAAATAAACCGCTGGACTAGCGCCCGCGCAGTATGACCAGAACGAAGATTAAAAAAAAAAGGTGCCACCAAACTTCGCGGAGCGGACGAACCGCGGCAGCAGCGTTCGCTAGGCTGAAACATTCTTTTCTCCTTTCCACGTTCTTATTTTTTTTTTCATAATATTTTTATCTCCTCTATTTTTCTTCGGTCCCCTTCAAGTTGTTGCAGCTGGTCGCCGAGTAGCGTCGTCACAGCAGCAGCAGCAGCAGTTAGAAACATTGTTTTTCCCCTCCCCAACTTTGCCCGTCTGGTAATATTGGAAGTCTCGCGGCAAACTTGTGGCAACACTGTGAAAGTTTAAATGAACACGACTCGTAACAGGCGGCTCTGTTTCTCTCTCTCTTTCTCTCTCTCTCTCTCTCTCTCTGTTGTTTCCCGTCCTCGTATACGCAGATTGGTGCCCCGTCTACAGACGGAAGTTGTTGTTCTTGTTTTTGGCCCAGTTTCGTTTCGGCAACGATTTCTAGAGATGTTTCAGGCAGGGACCTACTGGAAGAAGAATTTCTTCTGATTTTCTTTAGTTTTTCGTTTTCTGTGAAAGAAAGCTATTGAGATGGCTCCGTCTGTCCGTCCGCGCTTTTTCTGTCCGCCCTCAGATCTTAAAAACTACTGAGGCTAGAGGACTGCAAATTGGTATGTTGATCATCCACCCTCCAGTCATCAACATACCAAATTGTATATCCAATACAGATATTTTTGTCTACCACATTTTAACAACTAATTTGAACAAAGGCTTGGAGTTGGCGATCCCGAACTCCCATTCCTATATGTACTGAAATGAAGAATACTTTTACATCCATCACAACCGAAAAGTGAAAGTATTCTGACAAAAAAAAAAAAATGTCAGAAATTGCGCTTCTACAAGAGCAAAGCTTTTCAGACAGATTCTGACAATTTCTAGTTTTACGTCTGACGCCTCCCTCGTCCATCTTCTTTAGTTTGACCTACCGGTTTTGCAAAGCTGACACTGCTGACGAAAAAGAATCATTTCTACTGTGTTCTGTATTTTGAAATCTAGCTGAAAGGCTTTCGTGTGGGCAGATCTACCTTTTGTGAGGTGTTGGTGATTTCGAAGTCAATTTTGTCAAGTTAAATATGGAGAATGTTCCTCTCTCCTAAAAAATTGTTAGTTGAATACAAAATTTAGGCCAAAGGCCAGGCACTGGGACCTGTGAGGTCGTTCAAAGCTGAAACGGAAGTCGACAGTAAAAGGTCTGAAAGGCGTAACAGGAGGAAAACCTCAAAGCAGTTGCACTAGTCATCAATTGTTAGTAGGAGGTGGAAAGTAAGATGGAAGGAAGAGAATATGATAGGAGGTACAGTAAAAGGAACGACAGGGAGTTGCAGCTAGGAGCCGAAGGCATGCTGTAAAAAAATTTTAAGTAATGCCTACAGGGCACCGCATGAGGTGCACTGACGGCGCTACCCCAAACGGGGAAAAAACTGTTTGTTATTTAGTTTTCAAATTCCTTCATCCCTTGTTGGCTGACCGAGATTTTTTTTATTCTGTTGCTCTAATTTCATTCTGCTTTTCCGGAGCTGACGGTAAATTTCTGAAGCTGATATCACAGAAGTGATTCAGTTTGCTATGAGTTTTATCTTGGCCACAACTAAAATGTGCTGGATAGTTTGCCTAGTGCTGTTGTGGAATCCTCAGATCTCTTTTTCCTATGACCTCTCTCTCTCTCTCTCTCTCTCTCTCTCTCTCTCTCTCTCTCTCTGCAGGTTGATTTACTTTTGGAGCCCTCTTGGGTTTATAATAGTCTGTTGACTCTGTCCATACAGGTTTTCAGCTGAAATTTTAAAGAAAGAAAGAATCTCATCGGCTTATCAGAAGGAAATTGGGAGTTTCAATGATATCTGCTGCCGAAATCTACCGTCAGTTGAAACAAAAACAGATTACACAGCTTGGAAATGACCAGTCATCTTGAAACTGACCAGTCAGCTCTGAAATGAATAACCAGCTTGCAAATGTCCTGTCAGCCCGAAAATGACCAGTCATCTTGAAAGTCCGCCCAACTGTTGCACACTCTGCTCTCCTCACCCTCACTCACCTTCCCTCCCTCTCCCTCTCTCTCCTCTCATTTTGCCCTTCGCGAAGTCGTTCCAGGATCTCGACGCAGGTAAGTCGCGACTGGAGTTCCAGGGCCCTCGAGGAGGCGAAGATCAACAAGAGACTTTCGGGGAGAAAGTTTCCCTGACCCTGGATGTTGACACTCGGAGGCGCCCTCTCTCTCTCTCTCTCTCTCTCTCTCTCTCTCTCTCTCTCTCTCTCTCTCTCTCTCTCTCTCTCTCTCTCTCTCTCTCTCTCTCTCTCGGGCTGGAACGAGCGATTGTTTACACTTCCATCCACCTGGAATGTTGTTATCCCAAAGGGTGTTTATCGTTCCAGGATTCCTAGAGGTTTATATATATATATATATATATATATATATATATATATATATATATATATATGTGTGTGTGTGTGTGTGTGTGTGTGTGTGTGTGTATATATACATATATATATATGTGTGTGTGTAGAGAGAGAACGTTTTTCATTATATTTATCTATTTCAGCTAAGTTTCAGGGCAGTTTCTATTGGTCTGGAAGATTCAGGAGGGTCCACATCAGCCCTCTTGGGTCTTTTCACACCTTGCCAAGCAAGCTTACGGCATTTCGGCAAGAGCCCGTGCTGGTATAAGGCCTCTCAATTTAACCAACCACAGAGAGAGAGAGAGAGATTGTAAACAGATGTTGGGATGGGACATAAAGAGAAAGAGAGATTTATGTCAGTATGTGTGCAAGAGAGAGAGACTGATTGATTGATTTCTGTAGCCTGGCGTCAACACAACAATACCAATTTAAGATTTTCGTGCATGTTCCCCAGTGGTTCCTTAACGAAAACCCCGAGGCCTTCGGAACAGGCAATGCAAGGATTACCATTGGTTGCCCGAGACAGTTGCAGCGACAGAAACTCTTGGGTGCGACGGCCAGCGGCTGTTGCCTTACGAAGTCTGCCGGCGTGTCCACGTACTTTGTACTTGATTTGTACTTAAAACTGCAAGTTTTTTCTATATTTCGGTTCTTTCCCTTGTCCGTGTACTTGATTTGAGATGTTTTTGTACTTTGTACTTGACTTGTACTTGAAATTACAAGTTTCTTCTATATTTCTGTGAGTATCTTTCATCTCCCGTAAGTGGAAATACCCTCTATGCAAGTGAGAGAGAGAGAGAGAAACTTCCTTTGAGATGTTTTGACTTTGTACTTGAATTTACAAGTTTATATTCTAACATTTCGGTACTTATGATTCATCTTCCCTCTGGGGACAAACCCTTTACACACGTGCGTGGAAGAGAGAAAGAGAGAGAGAGAGAGAACCTTATCATAATCCTTCTAAGAGGTCAAACCATCTTTTGTCCAACGCGCCGTTCTCAATCTGTACCAATCTGGAGCAATTTGGAAACGCTGGTATATAGAGAGAGAGAGAGGGAGAGAAAGAGCGAGAGAGAGAGAGAGAGAGAGAGAGAGAGAGAGGAAGGCCAGAGGCAAAATTGGAAGATTATACAACGCCTTTTATGACGCAATCAGACCTAATAAAAGCAGAGGGGTTAGAACGGCTCTCCCCTTCCGAAGACAATTATTGTGAAAGGAAGCCAATATTCCTCTAAGGAAGAGATACAATGCTTCTTCTTCTTCTTCTTCTTCTTCTTCTTCTTCTTCTTCTTCTTCTTCTTCTTCTTCTCTCGATTTTTCTGGGAATTGAAAGACTGGGGTAGAGAAGAGGTAGGGAAGATTAGAAACAGTGGGTAAAGTTGATAAGTCGAGGTTAGGGGATTGGAAGAATTGTGTACAAAACGGTGGAAATGGTACGGGACATAAAAATGGCAATTTGTCAAGCTAATGACACTTAATTAAAGGACAATTATTTGCTTCACGATTTGGGTAGAGCAATCACACACACACATGTATATATATATATATATATATATATATATATATATATATATATATATATATATATATATATATATACATATATATTTAAATATGTGTATATATACACGTATATATTTATATATATATATATATATATATATATATATATATATATACTATATTTACAGTATATATATATATATATGTGTGTGTGTGTGTGTGTGTGTGTGCATGTGTCCATAACACGTGCATGTTGATAAGTCGTCCATAGTGTTACCATCCAACTCTAGCAGTCTGTAAATCATCACGTAGGATACGGGGAACAGGGATTACAGGCTAAACCTTTGAGAGTACTGTGAAAAACAAAATACCAGTTAAGCTTTCCTAAATCCCTAAGGTACCACATTTCAGATAAAGATTCAATTTAATCTCTATTAATGACTTTATACTTTTTTATCGCACTGAGTCACTCCATAGCTATATATCAGCAGAGTCGGTATCACTTTATACCTCTCTCTCTCTCTCTCTCTCTCTCTCTCTCTCTCTCTCTCTCTCTCTGTCTCGATGGCTGAGTGGTCTAAGGTCACTGTTCGTCGTTGGTCGCCAAAACCTGGCGGCAGTTCGAGTCCCCGAACTGGTGGCGAAGGAGTTATTGATTATGATTTCCCATGGGTGTGAGTTATTCCTTGATGTATAGTGGATTGGATGGTGAATGATATTTGTGGCTTAACATTTGTGACTACAGAAATGTCATGTTGTATGTGAATTATGCTACAAACAAACACACACAAATTTCATGTGTAAATATATATATATATATATATATATATATATATATATAAATGTATATATATGTGAATATATATATAGTATATATGTACATATACTCGTATATATATATATATATATATATATATATATATATATATATATATATATATATACTACTTCTAACCTATTAAAGACAAGAACCACTTTGTGCAATTAGAGTTGACTTTTCAATTATTCAACCATATTTCCGCCACTAACTAATGGAAAAATAATTCAAAAAGAAAAACAGATTAAAGTTAATTGCATAGGCATAGGTAAACATACTGAGTTAATGAAAACAAGACATAATCGTATGCCAGAAAAGTGACAAATGGCATCTTCAGTGTCCAAGCTTTTTCTGAAAAAACAAACATAGTTTAAAAAAAAGACACAAGCATAATGACAATTCCTCTCCACAAAACGGAAGATGAAACGCCAACACTTCAGAATGAAATGAAAATGAAGACAGGAATTCGGGTTGATGAGAGAGAGAGAAAAAGAAAATAAAAGATAACTGGGTCAAAACATCTGGGAAACGCTGGCAACAGCCATGGAGCCTAATAATAGCTGATAATTTCTTAATACTGGAAACTCAAAAATACTTTCTTTTTTTTTTTTTTTACTTTCTGAAAGTTGAAAAGAGGCGTATTTTACTTTCTCCTTATTGCAGAAACGCTCTATGAATAACTGAAGGCTTAGAAAAGAGAAATTAAAAGGAATTAGAGAGAAAAAAAAGGGATTGTTTCGCCACTTGTAAGAAAAAAAAAAGAAAATTTGAGAAAATCCGAACAAGGAGAGAATTCCAAAGCTTGCCAGCAGATGTTTAGGAACTAACTGTATCTGGCATCGTGATGAGAGACGTGGTGGCTCAACGGGTGTTACGTGGGTTCCTGAAGAGAGGAGGGTCCTAGCTATTTTGCTCAGGGGACTTATGACTGGTCATAGAAAACGGAGCGTAGGAGGGACAACTTACCTATTTAGTCAGAGGGAACAACAAGCGAGTTATCAAGAGTAAAAAGTGCAACACAGTAAAATGGACTTTTATATTTAATTCTGGAGAACAACAGCCAATATAATAAAGTTTAAAATGAAAAAGGACAAGAAAATATGGGGAGAACATCCTGCATTTAAAATATTTGGATGCCTCAGACCCCTATGCATTTACAATTGCGGGAAAGTTCAAGCTAACCTTGAGTGGAGAAACGGCAGACGACTGAGGAAAGAAACAGAATTCAACACTTTTCAAGGACATATTGAAGCCTGAAGTCTGTAAATTATTATAAAAAAAAAACAGTTCATCACAATTCAAGCTAACATTGAAGCCTGAAATCTACATCTGCTTCCAGAAACAGCAAACGCACCCAGAAATCTGAACAGCTGTAATCATCAACTCTGAAGTGGTATCTGCATCTGTATTTGGCAAAAGCAAATGTATCCAGAGATTTGAGCAGCTGTAATTATCAACTCTGAAGTGGGATCTACAACTGTATTTAGCCAAAGCAAATGTATCCAGAGATCTGAACAGCTGTAATTATCAACTCTGAAGTGGGATCTGCATCTGTATTTAGCCAAAGCAAATGTATCCAGAGATCTGAACCGCTGTAATCTTGGACTCTGAAGTGGTATCTGCATCTGTATTTATCAAAAGCAAATGCATCCAGAAATATGAACAGCTGTAATTATCAACTCTGAAGTGGAATCTGCTTCTGTATTTATCAGAAGCAAATGCATCCAGAGATCTGAACAGCTGTAATCTTCGACTCTGAGGTAGGATCTGCATCTGTTTTCAGAAACAGCAAATGCATTCAGGCATCTGACCAGCTGTACTCTTGGACTCTGAAGTGGTGTCTTCATCTGTATTTAGCAAAAGGAAATGCATCCAGAGAAATGAACAGCGGTAATTTATTAGAAAGGTCATTTACTATTTATTTTTATCACAGAGTGTCTTTAAAAATATACCTCCGTCGTTGAAAAAAGCATGATAAGCCTGATAAGAGGAGGAAGAACCGGCAGCGAAGGGTTAATTTCCTTAGCAGCGAGATACGCAAATCCGGCACATTATATTTAAATCTGCTTATCACGTCGACTCCTACTCAGTTCTGCCTTGGAAGTTGCACAGTGGAAAAATCGGATTCCTCACTTCGTTGGTCCCTGTTCAAGGTATTTCAGTGTGGACTGTCTTGCTAAATTCTGGCATTTAATTCTGGCATTACTTGAAGTTGCGCAGTGAATGAGTGTGGGTTGCCTTGCTAAATTCTGGCATTTAATTCTAGCGTTTAATTCTGGCATTATTTGAAGCTGCACAGTGAAGGGGTGTGGATTGTCTTGCTAAATTCTGGCATTTAATTCTGGCATTTATTCTGGCATTATTTGAAGTTGCACAGAGTGATCTTCGTCATTCCGTTGGTCCCTGTTCAAGGACTGTCTTGCTAAATTCTGGCATTTAATTCTGGCATTACTTGAAGTTGCGCAGTGAATGAGTGTGGGTTGTCTTGCTAAATTCTGGCATTTAATTCTAGCGTTTAATTCTGGCATTATTTGAAGCTGCACAGTGAAGGGGTGTGGATTGTCTTGCTAAATTCTGGCATTTAATTCTGGCATTTATTCTGGCATTCTTTGAAGTTGCACAGAGTGATCTTCGTCATTCCGTTGGTCCCCGTTTTAGGGTGGATTGTCCCACCAAATTGTAGCATCTAATTCTGGCATTTAATTCTGGCGTTGTTTCAAGACAGTGAAAAGGACCGGTACGATCAGGGGACGTGGAAGTTGAAAAAGACATAGCAGTATATAAGCATCTAAATGCATTTTCGTCGATTCCTAGAGAAACGTAGTGAATCTTAGGTGTGATGTTTTTCTTTTCTCTTCAAAGATTTGCGGTGGATGCATTGTGAAGCAAGGCAAAAGAGTGCATAATAAGTACACATACACACACACACACATATATATGTGTGTGTGTGTGTGTGTGTGTGTGTACGTAAAACGGTAGATAATTCGAATGACACAGGAACTAGAAAGAAAGGGTCCAGCGTCCAAAAAATGAGTGTGTGCGCAAGTTTCAAGAACAACACATTGTTTCGTCTGGGCTTTCGCACAATACTCATCCTTAGTTCACTCACTGGAAATTATTTCAAATTAATTCCTTCTTTAAGGGGAGAATTTTTTTTTTTTTTTTCGAGGAAAAATTAACGACCTTGAATCACCTCCATTGATATTGCACACTGTTTGATTTACAGCGTCGCTGATAAGAAAGAAGCCAGGTTAATTATGATTTTGTAAGTGACAAGATTTTAGTTTTTTAATATGAATTTGTAAGTGACAAGATTTTATTTTTTTTTTAGAAATGAATTTGTAAGTGACAAGTTTCTGTTTTTTTCAATATGAATTTGTAAGTGACAAGTGTCAGTTTTTTTTTTTGTTAATTATGAATTTGTAAGTGACAGGATGTCAGTTTTTTTTATATGAATTTGTAAGTGACAAGATTTCAGTTTTTTGTTGATTATGAATTTGTAAGTGACAAGTTTCAGTTTTTTTTTAATATGAATTTGTAAGTGACAAGATTTCAGTTTTTTTAAATATGAATTTGTAAGTGACACGATTTCAATTTTTTCAAATATGAATTTGTAAGTGACAAGTTTTTATTTTTTTTAATATGAATTTGTAAGTGACAAGGTTTCAGTTTTTTAATATGAATTTGTAAGTGACAAGTTTCAGTTTTTTCTTAATATGAATTTGTAAGTGGCAAGGTTTCAGTTTTTTAATATGAATTTGTAAGTGACAAGTTTCAGTTTTTTTTAATATCAATTTGTAAGTGACAAGTTTCAGTTTTTTCAAATATGAATTTGTAAGTGACAAGTTTCAGTTTTTTCAAATATGAATTTGTAAGTGACAAGCTTCAGTTTTTTTCAAATATGAATTTGTAAGTGACAAGTTTCAGGTTTTTTTCATATATGAATTTGTAAGTGACAAGTTTCAGTTTTTTCCAAATATGAATTTGTAAGTGACAAGTTTCAGTTGTTTTCAAATATGAATTTGTAAGTGACAAGTTTCAGTTTTTTTCAGATATGAATTTGTAAGTGACAAGTTTCAGTTTTTTTTCAAATATGAATTTGTAAGTGACAAGTTTCAGTTTTTTCAGATATGAATTTGTAAGTGACAAGTTTCAGTTTTTTCAAATATGAATTTGTAAGTGACAAGTTTCAGTTTTTTTCAGATATGAATTTGTAAGTGACAAGTTTCAGTTTTTTTTCAGATATGAATTTGTAAGTGACAAGTTTCAGTTTTTTTTCAGATATGAATTTGTAAGTGACAAGTTTCAGTTTTTTTCAAATATGAATTTGTAAGTGACAAGTTTCAGTTTTTTTTTCAGATATGAATTTGTAAGTGACAAGTTTCAGTTTTTTCCAAATATGAATTTGTAAGTGACAAGTTTCAGTTTTTTCCAAATATGAATTTGTAAGTGACAAGTTTCAGTTTTTTTCAGATATGAATTTGTAAGTGACAAGTTTCAGTTTTTTCCAAATATGAATTTGTAAGTGACAAGTTTCAGTTTTTTTTCAAATATGAATTTGTAAGTGACAAGTTTCAGTTTTTTTCAGATATGAATTTGTAAGTGACAAGTTTCAGTTTTTTCCAAATATGAATTTGTAAGTGACAAGTTTCAGTTTTTTCCAAATATGAATTTGTAAGTGACAAGTTTCAGTTTTTTCAAATATGAATTTGTAAGTGACAAGTTTCAGTTTTTTTCAGATATGAATTTGTAAGTGACAAGTTTCAGTTTTTTTCAAATATGAATTTGTAAGTGACAAGTTTCAGTTTTTTTCAAATATGAATTTGTAAGTGACAAGTTTCAGTTTTTTCAAATATGAATTTGTAAGTGACAAGTTTCAGTTTTTTTTCAAATATGAATTTGTAAGTGACAAGTTTCAGTTTTTTTCAAATATGAATTTGTAAGTGACAAGTTTCAGTTTTTTCAAATATGAATTTGTAAGTGACAAGTTTCAGTTTTTTTTCAAATATGAATTTGTAAGTGACAAGTTTCAGTTTTTTTCAAATATGAATTTGTAAGTGACAAGTTTCAGTTTTTTCAAATATGAATTTGTAAGTGACAAGTTTCAGTTTTTTTTCAAATATGAATTTGTAAGTGACAAGTTTCAGTTTTTTCAAATATGAATTTGTAAGTGACAAGTTTCAGTTTTTTCAAATATGAATTTGTAAGTGACAAGTTTCAGTTTTTTTTCAAATATGAATTTGTAAGTGACAAGTTCCAGTTTTTTCAAATACGAATTTGTAAGTGACAAGATTTCAGTTATTTTCGCGATAATTAATGTCTACTTATAACTTTACACTTTTTGTGATAAGAGGCCACTTTAAATATGAACTTGCAAGTGAACCGAACTGAATATAGAATTTAGGCCAAAGGCCAAGCACTGGAACCTATGAGGTCATTCAGCGCTGAAACGGAAATTGAGAATAAGAGGTTTGAAAGGTGTAACAGGAGGAAACCCTCAAATCAGTTGCACTATGAAAGAAGGTACAGCAAAAGGAACGAAAGGGGTTGCAGCTAGGGGTCTAAGGAAGGCGCGCTGCAAAGAACCTTAAGTAATGCCTACAGTGCACCGCATGAGGTACACTGACGGCACTACCTCCTTACGGGGAGCCTGAACTACGAGACATCGACAGAAATA
Organism: Macrobrachium rosenbergii; assembly: GCF_040412425.1. NCBI lineage: Eukaryota > Metazoa > Arthropoda > Malacostraca > Decapoda > Palaemonidae > Macrobrachium > Macrobrachium rosenbergii. The sequence continues at coordinate 22,203,493 of NC_089794.1, forward strand.
TAGCAAACAGCTACGAAAATATTATTCAGAAGAAGAGCCCTATTCATATGAAACAAGCCCACCACAGGGGCCACTGACCTGAAATTCAAGCTTCCAAAGAATATTATGGCGTTTTTGAAAGAAGTCACAGAAGATAATAAGAAATATAGAAAGAAGGGAAATGAATAAATAAGTAAATAGTGGAAATACAAATAGATTATGAAAGTACAAGGAGAATTGTTTAAGGGTATAGCAATGCGCTGCATCAGCTAGCGAAGAAATTCTTTGAAAAAATCCCCGCAGTGGGGTAGCGCCGTCAGTGCATCTCACGTGGTGCACTGTAGGCTTTACTAAAGGCTCTTTGCAGCGTCTCTTCGGCCCTTAGATGCAATCCCTCTCATTCCTTTTACTATACCTCCGTTCATATTCTCTGTCTTCCATCTCGGTATCCACCCTCTCAACAAATATTTCATAGTGCAACTGCTTTGAGATTTTCCTCCTGTTACACCTGTCAGACCTCTTACTCTCAATTTCCAGCGTTGAATGACCTCATAGGTCCCAGTGCTTGAATAGAAGAAAATAGATCTTCTTTCAAGCCCCAAAGGAAAAACAAAACATGGACGCTAATACCACAGGCACGCCTGAACTTAGGACCTCAAATATTTCCTCAGAATATTTTCGGGTCATTTACCGACGCGAAGAAGACACTATTTTGCTTTTTTGCTTTTATTCTTTTTTTTGTTCCTTCGCTGCTTTTTCATAAATTTCCATGAATTCAAACTTTTGTGAGGTGAGTTGTGGCCCCCCTCCGGAAGCTCGTAAATTTCTGGGGCGCCTTCGGAGACGCCCTGGATTTTTCCTCTCTTGGATAAACTGAGGGGGAGAGCAAAAAGGAAAAACGGGTACTGGTGCCTGAGGAATACGATGCGAAATATATTCACGTCCGCTTAATGTTTCTTCATTTTTCTGCGTGATTTGCGGTTTAGTGCTTGAAGGTATTCTGTCGAATGTGTAAGGGGTTTCATGTGTATGTATGTATGCATATGTATGTGTATACATATATGTATATATATATATCTGCATATATATATACATGTATATATGTAAGTATATAAATATATATACATATGTACGTGTAATTATAACAGCCAAAATGGTCTCTGAACCTCTCGAATTCTTCACGCTTTTTGGATCCGCTTGTCACTGCAAAGCCTGAGATCCAGATGCAAGAAATATGAAGCAATTCTGATGTCCGGTAGCCGATATATATATATATACAGTGCCTCCTGTCTCAGCTCATCAAAATCTTACATTGGCACCTTCTTTCAGGCGGTCCTGTTCCGGAAATGAATTTGGGCCACTTCCTGGTCCTGCTGATGACGGCAGAGGCGGTGATGTCGGGAAACGTCAGGACTACAGAACCTACAGTAACTGAAGCCTCTGTAGATTCTCCTTTCTGTAGGCTCGTAGGCAGCCACCTTCACTGTGACTTCAAGAACTATGATTATGTAGGTGAAGAGTGATGTCAGTGTTGTAGATTCTATTATGTATATGTATGTATATGTATATGTATGTATATGTATATGTATATGTATATATATATTATATATATATATATATATATATATTTAGATATAAATTTGTATATACATATATGTCTAAACACACACAAACACATATACATATATATATATATATATATATGTAGAATCTACTGGTCACTTTTACCAGACACATATGTAATTCTAATAGCCACAATGCCCTCTTAACTTCTCGAATTCTTCGCACTGTTTTGGATATGCTTGTAACTACAAAGCCGTAAGATCCAAACGCAAGAAATTGAAGAGACTGTGATGGCCGTTTCCCGCGACCGGCCATCACAGTCTCTTCATTTCTTGCGCTTGGATCTTACGCCTTTGTAGTTACAAGCATATCCAAAAAAGCGCGAAGAATTCGCGAAGTTATGAGGGCATTGTGGCTGTTAGAATTACACACATATATATATATATATATATATATATATATATATATATATATATATATATATATATATGTATGTATGTATAAAATATACATATATATACATTATATATATATATATATATATATATATATATATATATTTAATATATACATATATATAAATACATACTGTATATACACACACATATATATTTAATATATTAATTTTACAATAACACCCTAAAGTCTTAGAAAAGCCTTGAAAACGACTTGTACTTCAGCAAACACTCATTTAAGCCAAACTAATATCTAATCAGCAGACCCAATAAATCTTTCCAGAGTTAAAGGGTTCTGTTTTGCACGCTTCTTCTTATCAGTAAGAAAGTGATAAGGTGTTAAAACCTCTGTCTTCAAATCCCTTAAACCTCGTCTTTCCACTGACCAGACACTTGCGGCTGATAATACCTTTTGTAACACAAAAAGTTATTACAAACAGTTACAGAAAACTGATAATTCAGTTTCGTCGTCAGGCGCACCTTCCTGTTTGGTGAAAAACTGATCCCTTTCCCCCGCAGGAGGGTATTGGTTTTAGTGCACTGTAGGCATGACTCAAGGTTCCTCGCGGCGTCCCTTAGGCCCCTAGCTGCAGCCCCTTTCATTCCGTTTACCGTACCTCCGTTCATAGTCTCTTTATTCCATCTTACTTTCCTCGGTGCTCTCCTAACAATTGTTTCATAGTGCACCTACATGTAGAAGGTTTTCCTCCTGTTACACCTTTCAAACTACCTACTCTCAGTTTCCGTTTCAGCGCCGACTGACCTCATCTCAGGTCCCAGGCCTGAATTCTACAGTATATTCCCGTTCCTTAATTGGTCTTTTCATAGGTCAGTTTTTTTTTTTTTCTCTCTCTCTCTCTCTTGTTTAATAGAAATGTCTGTTTTGTTCGCAAGTGTGGAATCTCCCTACGATGGCCTTTTCAAGTTGAAAATACTTAGGAGAGTGTATTAATTTTTTCTTTCTTTAAATCTTCAGCTGAAAATCTTTTTGAACAGTCAGCAAACTTACATAAACTCAAGAGGGTTCCAAAAGGAAATCAACCTGCACAGAGAGAGAGAGAGAGAGAGAGAGAGAGAGAGAGAGAGAGAGAGAGAGAGAGAGAGAGAGAGAGAGAGAGAGAGACAAGTTATAGAAATAAGTGGCAAAATAAAATGAGAAAATAGTAAATAAAACCGATACACTTGACATTCAGGAGACGTCAGCAGCAGCAGCGGACGGCAGTACAGAGCTGGAATGAATTAGCTCCTCTCTTCAGTATCTGGAAGACAGAAGATTCCACAACCGCACCAGGCTAAACATTTAACACATTTTAGTTGTAGCCATGATAAAACTGTTAGCAAACTGAGTCGTATTTAATCCTGAAGCTTTTGTTGCGTGTAAACAGTGCAAGACGATAACATTTAGCTCCTAGTGGGATATGACAAGCTTAATATTTGTTTATCTAACTTAGGATCAAAGTTATTTACAGTCTAGAACTCATGCATGACTGTGCTGAATTATATAGCCAGATTTGGTCCTTGTCATATTATTATTATTATTATTATTATTATTATTATTATTATTCAAAGGATAAACTCCTATTCACATGGAACATATTTGGAATTATTATATAGATATTAATTCCAAATAGTTCACCTCCACTTCATGACATATTACATAACTCAGATTTTTTTTAAAAGCAACTTCAAATACATTTTAGTCAAAGTGGAGTTTGAGTAACTGATAAGATAAGGCAGATCATATTATTACTTAATATAATATCAAACTCTTGACAGATATAGGCCTCCTGCATGCCTAAATCATGATGGAATTTACACACAAATGTAAGAGCAGAATTTACATACAAGGGCAACAGAGTAAATTTGGTGAAACAGATTCCATTTATTCCTTAGTTTTGTATTTTAGATATGTGTAAAAGGCAGTCGTTTGCACGCATGCGCGTGCGCACAAACCCTTACAGATTGCGTCACTGGTACCGTGTGGTCTCTGTGTTTATATATATATATATATATATATATATATATATATATATATATATATATATATATATATATATATATATTCTTCTGACTCACGTCGGGATCGAACCCAGGTCTCTCAGGTGGAAAGCAAGGGCGTTACCCACTGGGCCATACAAGTCTAAAAGAAGTTGGGTAACGCCCTTGCTTTCCACCTGAGAGACCTGGGTTCGATCCCCGACGTGAGTCAGAAATTTATTTCTGTTCCACACGTGATTGTGTGTTGATGATTTCTATATATATATATATATATATATATATATATATATATATATATATATCTATATATATATATATATATGAGGGTGCATAGTTCCAGTTATAATGTCAAACATTAGGCCTACAGTTGCACAAATTAATTTTTCACGTCACAGGCCTAACCAGTCAATTAATAGAAAATTATGGCAGGCGGTGAGCCTGTGATACGAATTAATAACCATTTTTATAATTACTTGTATCAGTACTCGAGAGTTAGTCCTATATATACAGAGCAATGGAGAAAGTCATTAGTTCCACCAAAAGCGTTAGGCCTAATTCCAATATTCCTACGGGGTATTTTGTGATGTATCATAAATTATATTACATATACTGAACAATACAACGCTGTTATTAGTTCTACAAAAAGCATTAGGCCAAAACCCATTATTTCCGCTACTTTGTGATATACGATGACCCATTATTTCTACTCACCAGACAGTCCAGGTGGGGCAGTCTTCTGCAAACTCAGTCGAGAGAGTCATCGTCCGTTCCGCTCCGAGAGTCGAGGTCGGAGTTGACATCTGCGTCAATCTTTCCTTCGTGGACGTCCTTCGTGTAACCCTCCAGCAGTATGGCGCCCTGGGTAGCCACTACAGCCCTGCGAGGACCTGCCAGGACATGAATATTATCATCCACAACTCTTCGGTTGAGAGACTTCCTGAAAACACTCGCGGGATATCGGTGACGTCGTCGTACATCAGACACCTGACGCTGCCTCGTCTGCTGGGGTACATAGTCTCGACAACGTCAGTCTTCGGCGTCGCTGACGTAAACGAACCAGTTGCTAACCAAGTCTTATATTTCAAGGACTCTGTCATCCAGAACCTGACGAGGCTAGAACTGACTTCGAAAACGAGCTTTTACCTCGTCAACACGACGGTTCTTCATCATAGGCCTGGGGCCTTGTCATTCGGTAATGGTTCTTCGCTCTACGTCATCAGAAGTGACGGTTTTAACTTAAATGGAGCTATAGACTTGAAACCCGGCTCTACAGTGAATATTTACAGCCGTGCTGGTGAAGTCAGCTTTGTGGCGTCTAGTTTAAATCAATCAGGGAACATAACAAGTGCCAGTCACGATTTAACTCAGAATCTAACTGAGAGGTTTCTTATAACTCATGAACCCCTATCAGAAGACATTACTTATGTGTTTGTTCTTCTCGTTCTCCTGTTGCTCCCAGGGAATGTGTATCTTTGTATTTGTCTCGTTAGATCAATGGCTGGGTCTTCTACCTTCGTAAACTATCTGTTAATGAATGAGAAGACCAGTAAATGAGGCAGATGTTGTCAGCAATCTAACTATTACTTTCATTCAAATGTTGCATTCTTGTAGCACAAGGCTGAAGGCCACTTTATTGGTCACAGCTTCTAGTGGATAAAAGGGCCTTGTATGAAGAAAAGCCAAAAAAAAAAGTGAGAATGAAATGGATCTCATTCAAGTGAAATGCTGCTGTAGTCTTGTATATCTGTGTGTAGACCCCAACACATTGCATCACCTTCTACATCCTATGATGGAACAACAAAGACTGAACTTCCACACAAGCACGTGCCTTTTAACTATGCTGAAACCATGACATTATTCACTTAATCATACTGAATTTGTCTCAGGAAAAAGACAAACACTTGGTTCTGGATACAGATCACATATTGTGTAGAGGCCCGGCCTGTGTTTTATGCCCACAGAGTTGGCTGTTCAGAGTCTGCTCGTCAAAGTTTCACAGACCAATTAAAGCAGAAAATTTTGAGCTTACCCGGAGAAAGGACGTTTCCAAAAGTATATTAATCTGCAGGACTACAGGAACATTCAGATGGGATAATACTGGAAAGACCAGCTGGCCTAAAACTCAGTGAAGCAAAAGATCTGTAAACAGAGGCAGGTTATGCTCAGCACAGTTCTCTGTTTAACCGTTACGCCTTTGAGGCTTCTGAACTTTGTTTCAGTGATATGAAATGAACTTCGTGTGGGACCTTGCAATCAAGAGACCAAGAAGAAGTGCCAAGGAGGGTAATATCTACAATTCATTCAGAGAACCACCCAAGTTTCCCCTTTAGGAAAACCGCTATCACCAAATATAAGGAGGGCATCAGATGTCATAGCCAGTCCTTGCTAATTGTTGGCACTTCTAAACCCTCTAAGGTGAGCTAGTATTCATAATTTCAGTCTGGGTGAATAGAACACCCATCGGAGAGTTCATCTCTAACAGGGGGTCGCCAAAACTCCTTCTAGGAATGTTCAGCCACAGGACAAAACACAGAAAGGCCGCCAGAGGTCAGTTTTTCATAGAAAGTAGACATTTAATACACTACGGTGGACCTGTTTGAGACTCCCACCCCAATAAGAAAAGAATTTAAGATTCTGTGACGTGAGAATCATCCAGTAATTTGTATCTAAAAGGGAAAGTGAAGAATCAACGTACTGCATGTACAAAGGAGTATTTACGCTGCAGAAGTCGTTATGATTCAGGAGTTGGAAACCACCATAGATGCCTCATATCTACTGTGCTATTCTGCCCTTAAGCGGAAAACTTCAGTATCTGCAAAATTTTAGAAATTGAGATATGCCACCTATTGGGCTCTTGAAATACTAATACACAAGTTACTGCGGTTTCAGAATGATTCTTTAATGCTTTATTTAGTGGGTCCCATTTGCAGCATCTGCAAAATCAGTAGTAAGGCAAGGGAAAACTGCAGTATGTACCATTTTTCTCATTTTTGTATCTTTGCAGATACTGCAGTCTTCCATTTTAGGGTAGCAGTGTATCATGTGGACTAGTGCCACTGTCCACAGACACATAGGAAAGGTTAACAGATTTACCTTCTGTTTTGTAGAAAGGAAAATAAAATCAATCAAACGTTATGTGATTTTGATTTCAGTGGTTACAGTCCATTCCTTTGACGGAGGCAATTTGACACCGGTCGTCAAAATGAGAAACAAATAACATTCAGATCTGGAAAGGAAAGCTTACTCTCTCTCCCCCCCTCTCTCTCTCTCTCTTCCTGGGGGTGTGCGTGCGTGTGCCGATCTCTCTCTCTCTCTCTCTCTCTTCCTGTGTGTGTCTGTCAGCCTATCTCTCTCTCTCTTTTCCTGGGTGTGTGCGTGTGTCTGTAACAGCCTATCCCTCTCTCTCTCTTCCTGGGGATGTGAGTGAGTTTGTATCAGCCTATCTCTCTCTCTTTCCCTCGTGTAGTCACTTTAACTCAAGACACAAACAAAATTTCGTGAACTTACACCCCCAAAGAAAAGGAAAATACCACGGCTTAGAATCAGACATGACCTGAGAGCAGTACATGAGAGAGAGAGAGAGTATTGGTCCTCGGTGTCTGAAGGCGCACTGGATATTAGGGACGGGTCTGAAGGGATGGTTTATGGACCAAATACGTCTCCTGCGAAAGTGTTATTCCCCCTGGCGACAACAGGTGGCCTTTCTCGACGAATTCGCCCACCTGTTTCTGCGGCAATATTTGGCGATATTTTCCTATTTTCCTCTCTCTCTCTCTCTCTCTCTCTCTCTCTCTCTCTCTCTCTCTCTCTCTCACTCACGCTCTGCCGTTTCACTCCCAGGATTTCGTGTTTATTTCGTGTTTATTTTCCCGCCCTCCCCCTGCTTCGAAAATGGGATACACTTTGGACGCCATTGTCCTTTTATGCTCCTGAAATTCTCATGCAATGTGCGAACTGAAAGACGTCTGGCAGAATGCGCGGGAAAGAGAAATATTGCGAGAGAGAGAGTAAACCAAACACACATCAAGAAGAAATTGTAACTTTGTACTTTGTTTCTTTACTCTTTTTCATTTTACTTACGGAACAGATCACCAGAATATCTATTCATCGTTTCTTTCCACCCAAACTTGCTTGTCAGTTCCCCAGTCGTCCTTAACGAAGCAGGTTAAGTCTAGACCTCACACCGTCTGCATTATGAAGAAATTGTAGCTTGTACTTAATTCTTTTCAATCTTACTTATGGATAAGACCACTGGAATATCTATTCATTGTTTCTTTCCATCCAAATCTGTTTTTCAGTTCGGAGATACAGGTTAGGTCTAGGGCCTCTCACGGTATGTGTGCGTCTGTCATGATGGGAGTTGATTTCTGTAGCTGCTCCCTTTAACAATTTAACTCAGTAATTGGATGTGTTTGACAATCTGCTTCAGGGGACAGTTTTTGTCTTTTATAACTTTTTTTCTAATTATACCCCTCAGTCGAAATAAAAAAATAAAAAAATCCGTACATCACGGTCTCTTTAGCAATTGTTCGCCGTAAAACACTACAACGTAAACCTCTACCTCAAGAAGTGCAAAGCCAATGAGCAGGAACTACACCGGGGCCATGTTTCTCATATTTTTCAGGTAGAAGTTAACACACGCATATATATATATATATATATATATATATATATATATATATATATATATATATATATATATATGTATATATGAGTGTGTGTGTATTGGGTGTGTGTGCGTGTTTGCAAAACGAAAAAAAATAAAATATGTTATCTGAAACAATAAAATGCAAGTAATTGATAATTAAGATTGATGAAACTGAATATATAATCAAAAATACAAGATAAACAAATAAACAATTAAAGCGTGTATGAATCTACCCTCGATTACAGTAACAAACCAATTAATGGTGGAAAGCCTCGTCACGAAGGTTACCGTAAGCCTAGAAAAACTGGTCGATCAATCAGGCAAATAAAATCGTTCTCTTCTCCTACCTTACCTTAAAAGGTAGTATATTGACAATGTATTGATCGTGATGTACTGTACTTTATTTTCCAATGAGAGGCTTCGTGTACCAGTCACGAAGCCTCTCAGTGATTCACTGGGCTATTAAAAGCCAAGACCATTGAAAGAGGGACCGTAACGACTTGGTAAACAAAGTTAGGCAAATAAAACCGTTCTCATTTCTACCTTACCTGAACAGGTGGTGCAATGCTGTATTCATTATGATGCACTGTACCTTATTTTTCACAATAACGTACCGATCAAGAAGCCTCGCATTGATGCCCTTGCCTAGGAAGCCTAGGTCACAAGACCGTTACGACTTGATAAACAAAATCTGGCAAATGAAATCGTTCTCTTTTCTGCCTTACCTTAAAAGGTAGTATAATGAACACTGTATTGATCACGAAGTACTGTACTTCATTTTTACAATAACGTACCAATCACGAAGCCTCGCATTGATTCTCTGGGCTATTATAAGCCTAGGCCAGAAGATCGTTACGACTTGATAAACAAAGTTAGGCAAATAAAACCGTTCTCTTTTCCGCCTTACCAGGCCAGGTAGTATGTTGATCATATGTTGATCATGATGTACAGTACTTCCTTTTTTACAAGAAAGTACCAATCACGAAGCCTCGCATTGATTCGCTGGGCTGTAATAAGCCTAAGCCAGATGATCGTTACGACTTGATAAACAAAATCAGGCAAATCAAACCGTTCTTTTTTCTACCTTACCTGAACAGGTGGTGCATTGATGTATAGATCATGATGTAACGTACTTTATTTTTCACAATAACGTACCGATCAAGGAGCCTCGCACTGACTCGCCGGGCTATTACAGTACAAGCCCGGAGGCCAGGAGATCGTTACGACTCGATCGCAAACAAACAAAGCTCACGGGGAAAGCTCTCCGGAGGGGGTTATGGATCGTAAAGCGAGAGGCAAAACACAACAGCGATCGTGAAAGTTATCTTTAGTGCCTTTTCGCAGATATATCTGGTTTTATCACACCACCCTCGGCTCCTCTCCCTCTTCTTCTTCTTCTTCTCCTTCTCGTTTCTCGTTTGGGTTCGTCCCTAGACCGGTGTTGTTCGAGCTTACGGTCGGCGCCGTGTTCGACGGGTTAGGCCGATGCCTATTGGCAAAAGCTTTCTCGCGTCTGGCCAACGCCAATAATCATCCGAATGAATCCATTTCCATTACGTTTGGTTCCATTTTATTAAGTCTGTTATTGTCTCGCTCTTTTTTTTTTTTTTAATAGGATTTTCCCCACTTTACTACCCCCGAAGTCTCTCTCTCTCTCTCTCTCTCTCTCTCTCTCTCTCTCTCTCTCTCTCTCTCTCACTTTATCACTACAGTGGTTACCTTCTGCTGCTACTCTCTCTCTCTCTCTCTCTCTCTTATCTTATCACCACAGTGTTTACCTTCTCTCTCTCTCTCTCTCTCTCTCTCTCTCTCTCTCTCTCTCTCTCTCTCTTACCTTATCACCACAATGTTTACCTTCTGTTACCCATGTTTGCCCAGTTGCGTTTTCCCCCTGCGTCCGCTCCTTGGGGTCTTTGTACAGCGGCGTTTTTCGCTTTGCTCGTCAATTTGTTGGACAAATATTGTCTTTTCTGATTGCTATCCAAGTTGCCTTCGCCATTGTAATTTCTGTCCCTCGCTCTTGCTTGCTCCTCAGACGGGGGACCTCGGGAAGTCGACGAGGAATTGCGGAAATTCCGATTTCCGCGCGCTGTTTGGATGGCCTTGCAAAAGCGCCGGATCGCATGATCGACTAAAAAAAGAAAAAAATAACGCGTGTGGAGATCGCGTTATAAAAACTCGTGTGGAGATCGCGTTAAAAAAAAACGCGCGTGATGATTGCGTTAAAAACGCACGTGAGGATCGCGTTAAGAAAAAGCTAGTGAGGATCGCGTCGAAAAAACGCTTCTGAGGGTCGCGTCTAAAAAAAAAAACGCGCGTGAAGGTGAGGATCGTGTCGAAAAAAGCCGAATGAAGATGATGATCGCGTCGAAAAAAATCGGATGAAGATGAAGATAGCGTCGAAGAAAACGCGTGTGATGTGAAGTTGAGGATCGCATCAAAAAAACGCGACGTGAGGACCGCGTCGAAAAAAACGCGCGTGATGATCGCGCCGAAAGTAACGCGCGTGAAGATGAGGATCGCGTCGAAAATAAAACGCTCATGAGGATCGTGTTGAAAAAAAAAACGCACGTGAGGATCGCGTCAAAAAAAAAAACGCTTGCGAAGATTGCGTCTTTAAAAAAAAACGCTGGCGTTCGGACCAATGCCCGAGATAAAACGCGCGCGGTTTTATCGCGCATGCTAAAAAGAAAAGAAGAAAAGGCGCGTTTTATCCGCGTTGCACCCGACGCCTTTGCAATTTTCATACGTTGCTTGAAGATATCTGAGATTAGCGCTCAAGATTTTCCTTTCCAGTAATGCTTTGCTTGCGTGTGGGTGCCTGCACGGCTATTTCTAGCTTCTAGATCATCTAGGGGTCGTCTCAGGTGAACAAATAAGGGCCTGGATGTAGGTCCTGACCAGTTTCGACTTTATCTCTAAGCCATGAAAGAAAGGTTTAGTTTATTTGTTCACCTTTAGATCACGAGTTAATGTTTATATATATATATATATATATATATATATATATATATATATATATATATATATATATATATATATATATATATATATATATATATATATATATATACTTTTTGTGGATACTACAATATACCTCAGACAAGGCCGCCCAAACACAGACTACAAACACATCTCCTTTAAGACAGAAACAAAAAACAAAAAAAAATCATACAAAAAAAGTCACCAAGGGACTCGGCGTCCAAACAAGAAGAAGAATGAAATGCCATCACTGTTATTAATGACGCTGTCATCAGTGACAAAGGAGGAGTTCCACCGATCACAATGATTCCCCTCCGGAGGTTTTAAACTCTCCTGTGAGCTGGAAAAGAACACTGTAGGCCTATGAGGACCTCTTTCTCACGAAGGTGTTAATTCCCCCAGATTTTTCGTGTCAGAAAGAGATTGATTCCCGTTTGTTTTTTTGTGGGGATTTAGAAAGGGAATTGTTATTTACTTAAAGGATATAGGACTGATCTACGCGGCACCGACTCCCAGGTACTAGTACTGAACATGGCGGAAGCTCCTTGGGGCGCCGGGTTTAGTACTAGCCCTGGGGAATCAGTGTTATACATCCATTTCTATATTGTGTGGTCGACAAATTATATTAATGAATGATATCTTCGTGCGGGGCCATCTACTTTACATTCACCATACAGTATTTAGTACTAGCGCCTCGGAGTGTCGGTGACGCCTGGATAACAAGCCATAGTAGCACCAAGTGTTCTTAAATTGGTTGTCAACAGAAAACTCTGGTAAACACATTTGAGAATTTCTTTCAGTTTTTCCAATTTTTCTCTCATTCAAACAATTCTTTAAGGTAAACCCGTCCCTCCCCAATTTACTTAATACTTTAAATTAACAGTGATAGACAATAACTTGAATATATCTACATTTTCTTAAAGATAATGATTCGAAAACATTATCTTGAAGAACAGGGAGAGAGAAAAGATTTATCTGGAAACAATTTATGCAGTGACGTCACTCCTAAATTCTACTCTGGACTGGATAAATGCACATAATTATGTATCATTCTAATTGGTGTAAGATGTACTTATAAATACATACATACATACATACATAAGCCCTACAAGAAAGATATACTATAGATCTATCTTGCCTGGATAAATGCCAAATCATGTATTATACCATTTGGGGTAAGTTGTATTCATACATACATACATACATAAGCCTCACAAAAACAGGACATTTTAGACACCAACAAGTTCCACATCCGTCCATTCACGTTCCCCAGGAACCCTTCCCCAAAATTTCCTTCAGCCAGCCTCGAGACGCGTGGTCCCCTCTTCGAGAGGAGCCCTCCCCCGCCCTCCTGTCACCGGACAATTAAGGGCACCGTCAAAATCTCCCCGCCCCCCTATATTAAATTTTCCCTGCTTCAGGAAAAAATTGAATCAGTGTATACCCAAGATGCCAAGGGATAGGAGGCGGGTCCCCGCCGAAGGCTGCCCTCCCGTCACTCTTCGAAGTCAACTTTTACCGACGGGAGGAATTTTTGCATTTGCGCCGAGCAAGCAAGCGAGTTTTCCCTCCCTGCTCTTAATTGGGTTATGGGCCGGTTCGACAATTGGTGCTTTTCCCAATTTCTTTGCCTGGGTTTTGGAAAGTCCTCCTACTGTTTTGGTTTTGCTTTCCTTTCTCTGAGGGGAGTTTTCCTCTTCCGCTCTTCCGTGGGGAGTTTTCCTCTCTTACTCTGTCAGCTTGCCTGTGGGGAGTTTTCCTCCTCTGTTTTGGTTTTGCCTCCCTGCGTCTGCGTGGAGTTTTCCTTTATCTTGCTACCCTGAGGAGTTTACCTCCCTTTCTCCACGAGGAGTTTTCCTCCCGTCGTCAGCGAGGAGTTTTCCCTTTTCTCTTCCTCCATCAGGAGTTTTCTTCCCTTCCTCCACCAGGAGATTTCCTCCGTTCCTCCACCAGGAGTTTTCCTCTCTTCCGCCACCAGGAGTTTTCCGCTCATTTCCTCCTAAAGGAACTTTCCTCCCATCCTCTAGCAGGAGTTTTCCTCCCTTCCTCCACCAGGAGTTTTCCTCCCTTCCTCCACCAGTAGTTTTCCTCCCTTCCTCCAACAGGAGTTTTCCACCCATCCTCCATTAGGAGTTTTCCTTCCTTCCTCCAACAGGAGTTTTCCTCCCTTCCTGCACCAGGAGTTTTCCTTTCATTTCCTCCTAAAGGAATTTTCCTCCCTTCCTCCTCCAAGAGTTTTCCTCCCTTCCTCCACCAGGAGTTTTCCTCCCATCCTCCACCAGGAGTTTTCCTCCCATCCTCCATCAGGAGTTTTCCACCCAACCTCCATTAGGAGTTTTCCCCCCTTCCTCTTCCAGGAGTTTTCCCCCCTTCCTCCTCCAGGAGTTTTCCCCCTTCCTCCTCCAGGAGTTTTCCTTCCTTCCTCCTCCAGGAGTTTTCCCCCTTCCTCCTCCAGGAGTTTTCCTCCCTTCCTCCTCCAGGAGTTTTCCTTCCTTCCTCCTCCAGGAGTTTTCCCCCTTCCTCCTCCAGGAGTTTTCCTCCCTTCCTCCTCCAGGAGTTTTCCCCCCTTCCTCCTCCAGGAGTTTTCCTCCCTTCCTCCTCCAGGAGTTTCCCCCCTTCCTCCTCCAGGAGTTTTCCTCCCTTCCTCCTCCAGGAGTTTCCCCCCTTCCTCCTCCAGGAGTTTTCCTCCCTTCCTCCTCCAGGAGTTTCCCCCCTTCCTCCAACAGGAGTTTTCCACCCATCTCCCATTAGGAGTTTTCCTCCCTTCCTCCACCAGGAGTTTACCTCTCTCCCTCCAACAGGAGTTTTCCACCCATCCTCCATTAGGATTTTTCCTCCCTTCCCCCACCAGGAGTTTTCCTCCCTCCCTCCAACAGGAGTTTTCCACCCATCCTCCATTAGGAGTTTTCCTCCCATCCTCCACCAGGAGTTTTCCTCTCATCCTACACGAATAGAACAATCCAGGAATACATTTTTATATTTCAAGGCAACTTTAAACAATCGGAGTTTGTGGGTCAATTGTTTCAACTCATAATTACGAAAGGTTAATCTTCTGAAAGTGTATAAAGATTAAAAAGAAATAGAAAATAAATACAAAGCAGGTGATTTATGGTAAGAGCATTACAGTAATGATGACGATAGTCGTCCATGTTAAAAATGATTATGAAAAATTATTTATCGAAACGTATTTATGTGATTTTAGTCTTTTGCATATTATTTTTTTGTTATATAAAATAATTCTCTGGGATTTCCGAATTAACAGCAACAAGTGCAACTGGATTAAAAAGTATTTATAAAAGCCTTTAAATAATATGAAGTGACAACATTTAAAACTCAGTAATTAAATAAATGAAAATATATTTTTATGTCAAGGTCCAACTAAGGCTATGGGTTATCACTAAAAAGTTCACTCATTTTGGGACTGAGAAACTGAAAATCCCAGTTCTGGAATCACGGAGGAAATCAGAGAATTCCTGATTTCAGGAATAATTGTGTGGAGAGTTACTCAAAATTATTTTTAAAAACAGCATTCATATTGACAAAATCAATTTTATATTCGCTTGCTAAGTTAGGGTGGCCCAGAAGGTGATATATATTAAAAGAAATTATTTTTATATCAATTTACGTAAATGATTTCGTCCAGAGCAATGCAGATATTTTAGCAGACTCCTCGCCTCAAAAAGAGAGAGAGAGAGAGAGAGAGAGAGAGAGAGAGAGAGAGAGAGAGAGAGAGAGAGAGAGTTACAATTACCGAAATTCCCTTTCGACCTGTTTTATAGCAGTTGGAACTCAATGAAACGGTGTTGGGGGGGCGGGGGGGGGGGCGGGGGGGAGGTTTGGCGAGTTTGCCGTGCCCTTTGAAACGAGGCAACAACGTTCGCCTCCTGACGGTGAGAATCTGTTTGGCGAAGCGGCTTCGGAATCGGTTCTTCAAAGAAGCTCCGGAGCTCCGAGCGTTCCCTCTCTCCTCTGAGGCACTGTTGATTGCCAAAGAGATTGGCCGTCCCGCTCGGTTCAATGGAAATGGATAAAGAGAGAGAGAGAGAGAGAGAGAGAGAGAGAGAGAGAGAGAGAGAGAGAGAGATTGTCTATCTTTTCCCCCCTAAATGGCGGCTTTCGTCTGTGTGTGATTTAGAGGACCAAAAGGCCGTGATTTGTCGTTTCCGGTGATGGCAAACCCTCCATTTAAATGGGGAAAGCACAGTATTATTATTATTATTATTATTATTATTATTATTATTATTATTATTATTATGAAGATAAACCCCATTCATATGGAACAAACCCACTGGGGCCACTGGCTTTATTATTATTATTATTATTATTATTATTATTATTATTATTATTATTATTATTATTATTATTATTATTATTAAGATAAACCCTATTCATATGGAACAAACCCACAGGGGCCACTTGCTTTATTATTATTATTATTATTATTATTATTATTATTATTATTATTATTATTATTATTATTATGAAGATAAACCCCTATTCATATGGAACAAGCCCACCATGTAGGGACCATTGACTTGAAATTCAAGCTTCCAAAGAATATTATGGTGTTCATTCGACAGAAGTTACAGAAGTTGATAGCAAACACAGAGAGAAGAGATCAGTTATTATAAAAGAAAAAAGATAAATCAATAAATCAATAGATCAATAAATAAACAGATAAATATGTACATAAATGATTAAAATACAAGGGTGAACTATCATGGGGTAGCAATGCATTTCATCTCAAATGCATTTCCCCTCAAATATGCCCAAGAGAGATACAAACTGTAGTCAAAGAAGCTGGACAGCTGAGTGGGAAGGGACCAAAATAAGCGATGGAAAGTAAGATGAGGGCCATTCGGTGAGTGTTCGGAGCACCTGGACAAGCCTCATCGAAAACAGCGACCCCGACCGGAGACTGGACTGAGAAGTCAGGACAGTGATTTCTAATTAAATTAAGTTATAGATATTAATTATTAAAACTTTATTAAAAAGATTTTAAAAATTCTAAAATAAGAAAATAACAAATTTATTCCAAAAGAAAACAAAAATATTTTTAAATTAAAAAAAAATGACATTTATTCCAGTATCACTGAATACCACACAGAAGCCTTCATCAACTTAGGCCACAGGCCTACTCACCTTTAAATCGCGAATAATTTCGTTAATTAGCATATTTATCGAAAACTCACGGGACTCAGGCAATTATGCTATCAATGATGATAATTGTTTTTTTTTTTTTCTCGTGATCACGAACTCATTAAAAGTTATATAAGTTGATTGGCTGACTTATAAAGGACCGGTCAGAGACAAACTATTATTATTATTATTATTATTATTATTATTATTATTATTATTATTATTATTATTCAGAAGATGAACCTTATTCATATGGAATAAGCCCACCACAGCGGCCATTGACTTGGATTTCAAGCTTCCAAAGGTTATTATTATTATTATTATTATTATTATTATTATTATTATTATTATTATTATTATTATTATTATCACTTCTATAAAGGAGTCACGTAAGAAAATCTCAAAAGTCCATTAAAATTTATGCTACATTTTGCCTAGTAACAAATTTCAAAAAATTCTTATCTTGCCATTCCCTCTCCACCTCAACATCCTGCCTTTTAATCATGAAGAATGATTTTCAGAAGCTCCGCTAGCGGTATTTGAATTCAAGCCCTCTCTCTGTCTCTCTATCTCTGACGTCACGGCATCCCTAGGCCAACCCACTCAGCTGCACCACTTCAAAACTCGTCCTGATTAATGAAATTAAACGAAGATGTCCGTTTATTTGCTGCGCCCTGAATCTGTAAGAATGAAAAACCCTGTCATGGAGAAAATAAGAAAATAACTTGTTGATCTGTCGCCCACGGCACTAAGACGTTTCTCATTTGAGAGCTGGATTCTCTGCGAACAATGGAGTCGTGAGGCCGAGGTCTCTTCTTCGTTCTAATCCAGCCAGGCGGCGAGGCTTCCTGTTTTTCCTTGATGTGAATGGGAAGTATGAGGAAATAGTTACTGAGAATGGTGCCTTGTGTGTTTTTTTTTTTCATTTTTATCTGATTTTTAAAAGAAATAATTATATATTAACCATCTCTCTGTATTTCCCATTGCCTTCAGTAACTTCTTTCAAACGAATACCATGAAATTCTTTGGAAGCTTGAATTTCAAGTCAATGGCGCCTGTGGTGGGCTTGTTCCATATAAATTGGGTTCATCATCTGTCTATAACACTCTTTACTGTCATAACCCATGAGTATAATAACATTTTTCTTCAATATTCATTTCATTCCTATTTATGGATGACAACGCCTTGATTCAGAGTGTCCAATCAGATTAAATATCAGCAAAGCATTTTCTGGTTAATTGAATGATTGACTGATTGATTACTAGTTACCTGGCGTCACAGCTACCAGCTCCCATTAATAAAATAGCTTCGATGTTGACCTGAACAGAACGCAAAATAGGAATTAGACCTTGACTTATCTCTAAGGTTAATGTAAATAGATAAATAGTTAGAGGGTCTGCCCCCACAGTATCATACTGCACTTAAATTTCCCCCAACCCCCTTCCTTCTTTCCTCCCTTCCCTCCTTGATCAGTTTTCCTCGCTGTCAAAAACTGGCGACTGGCTTTAACCTGTCCCAGTCCAGCTGAAACTAAAACTCCCCAGAGGAGTCGCGTATATGATCCGTGAAATAGGGTTAAGCATATAATAGAAATGAATAGGTATTTGCATATTATTATTAAACTGATTTTGGCCTCTGAGAAATGCAGAAGAATTATAGAAAGCAAAAGTTTCTTTTACTGGAAGTCAAATACGATTCTAGACGCTACGCAAACTATGAAATATGCAAGACATACTTTCTATTTTAGTGGCAGCAAAATGAAAAACGCCTTCGCTCATGTAGACGCTTTTCTGGCGTCTGTTGTTTACCTGGCGTCTTCTCTTCCTCTTCTTATTTCTTCTTCTTCTTCTTCTTCCTCTTCTTCTTCTCCTTCTTCTTCTTCTTCTTCTTCTTCTTCATTTTCTTCTTATTCTTCTTCCTCTTCTTCTTCATTTTCTTCTTCTTCATATTCTTCTCCCTCTTCTTCTTCTTCTTCTTCTTCTTCTTCTTCTTCTCCTTCCTCCTGCTCTTCTTCTTCCTCTTTCTCTTCTTCTTCTTCTTCTTCTTCTTCCATGACAAACTTCGGGGCCCTAGACAGAGAGTCAACAAACCTCGCGGGCACCGGACCTGAATATCTAAACAGAGTGTTGCGTAAGCGACAATTCCGAGAATTGAGAGAATTATCTCACTTCTTCCTGAGGATACGAGCAATTCTGGACTGTTCCTGAAAGCTGTTAGGAATTACAGACAATTTCCTGAGGGACTAGATTCTGCACTGAATTGTTGGGACAGTGTAAATTTTTTAGAATATATTTTTATCGTTAATATTTGTATAAAGACGATTTTATTATTATTATTATTATTATT